>NW_027672615.1:0-117798 GCF_964165515.1 Mesoplodon bidens | reverse complement strand
TCCTGAGACTCAACTTAAGTGAACCTGAAGCTGTCCCTAAGTGAGGCCCCGAGGCTATCCATAAGAGAGACCCGGATAATGTCTTTAACCAACAACCTGATTCTCATCCTACACAGGCCCTTGTGCTGCTCCTAAGCCTTTCCTGGACACTCTCCCTAGATAAGACCCTGACACTGCTTCTAAATAAGGCCCTCAGGCTCTAAATACCTAATGCCTTCAAACTATCCCTTGCTCATTTACTGACATTATCCCTAGCCTGTAACCTGACTCTATCCATACTTAAAGTCCTGACTCTTATCCTACCCGAAGCCCTAGTGCTGTCCCTAACTAAGGCCCTAAATAGTCCGAAGTCAGATCCTGACACTGTCCTTAACCAAGGCCTTGACAATACTCCTAACTCAGGCCCTGACACTGTGCCTAAATAAAGCCCGGACATGATACCTAACTAAGGCCCTGAACCTACTCCTAACTCAGGCCCTGATCATGTCTTTAACTAAGACCGTAATGTTGATCCTACAGAGGCCCTGATGCTGCTCCTGAGTCATGCCCTGACATTGTCCCCAGCTAAGGGACTGATGCTAGGGATCACTCGGTCCCTGTCGCTCTCCCTACGTAAGGCTCTGACGCTGTCCCTACCTGAAGCCCTGACACTGGTTCTAAACAAGGCCCTGGTACTCTCAGTAACTAATGTATTGACACTATCCCTAGGTCATTTCCTGACACGATCCCTAGATATTAACCTGACCCTCTCACTAGCTAATGTCCTCCCTCTTAGGATAACTAAAGCCCTTAGGCTGCGCCTAACTCAGGGCCTGTATTTAGTCCCAAGTCCTTGACACTGTCCTTAATTAAGGCCTAGATGCTTGTCCTAGGTCAGGGCTTGATACTGTACCTAAGGCCCTAACACTATTCCTAACTCAGGTTCTGACACTGTACGTAACAGAAGGCCCTGATGCTAGTCCTAACTAAGGCCCTGACACTGTCTGTAAAAAAGTCTCTCATGCTAGTCCTAACCAAAGCCCTGACACTTCACCTAACACAGGCCCTGACACTGGCCCTAACTAAGGCCCTGACACTACTCCTAACTAAGGCTCTGATGCTAGTCCTAACTAAGGCCTTCCCACTGTCCCTAACTAAAGCCCTGACCCTACACCTAACTCAGGCCCTGACATTGGACCTAACTAAAGCACTGACACTATTCGTAACTCAGGCCCTGACACTATCCCTAACTAGAGCCGTGACACTACTCCTAACATAGGCCCTCACACGATTCCTTTGAAGGCTCTGAAGCTAGTCCTAAGGCCCTGACACTAACCCTAACTGAGGCCCTGCTGCTGTCAATATCTAAAGTCCTGACACTATCCTGAGAATATATCCTAAAGAATGTCTTAATAAAGCCCCAAAACTCTCCTGATTTAAGCCTTGACACTGTCCCTAAGTGACGCCCTGGGGCTGTCCCTAACAGAGGCCCTGAGAATGTCTTTAACAAAGACCCTGATGCTGATCCTACAGAGGCAATTGTGTGGCTCATAAGCCTTGCACAGACACTTTCCCTAGATAAGACCCTGATGCTGGTCCTAAATAAGGCCCTGCTGCTCTAAATAACTAAGGCCTTCAAACTATCCCTTGCTCATTTCCTAACATTTTCCCTAGCTTGTAACCTGACTCGCTCTGTAGATAATGTCCTGACTCTTATCCTACCTTAAGCCTTAATGCTGTCCCTAACTAAGGCCCTGACTAGTCATCACTAGGGCCCTGACACTGACCCTAACTCAAGCCTTCAAAATACTCCTAACTCAGGTCCTGACACTGTCCCTAACAACTACCCTGACACTACTCATAACACAGGCCCAGACAGGATACCTAACAAAGGCTCTGATGCTAGTCTTAACTAACGCCCTGACACTCTCCCTACCTAAGGCCCAGAACCTACTCCTAACTCAGGCCTTGATCATGTCTTTAGATAAGACACTAATGCTCATCCTACAAAGGCCCTGATGCTGCTCCTAACTCATGTCCTGAGAGTTTCCCTAGCTAAGGGACTGATGCTAGTGTTCACTCGGGCCCTGTTGCTCTCCCTATGTCAGGCTCTGATGTGGTCCCTACCTGAAGCGCTGACACTGGTTCTAAACAAGGCCCTGGTACTCTCAGTAACTATGGGTCATTTCTTGACACTATACCTAGACGTTAACCTAACACTGTCTTTAGCTAAATTCGAGCCTCTTATGCCAACTAACTTCTTGATGCTGTGCCTAACTCACGCCCTGAATTTAGCCCCAATGCCGTGACACTGTCCCAAACTAAGGCCTAGATGCTGGTCCTAACTCAATGCATGATACTCTCCCTAAGGCGCCAACACTACTCCTAACTCAAGCCCTGACAACTATCCCTAACTAAGGCCATGTTGCCATCAATATCTGAAATCCTGACACTATCCTGAGCTCATATCCTGACTCATCTATTACTAAGTTCCTGAAACTGTCCCTAAGTGAAACTTGACATGGTCCCTAAGTGACTCCCTGAGGCTATCCATAAGAGACACTGATAATGTCTTTAACAAACACCCTGATGCTGATCCTACAGAGGTCCTTAGGCTATTCCTAAGCCTTACCCTGACACTGTCCCTGGTTAACGTCCTGACAAGGGGCCTAAATAACTCCCTGACTCTCAATAACTAAGACCTTCAAACTATCTCTTGCTCATTTCCATACATTATCCCTAGCCCGAAACATGACTCGCCCTATAGCTAATATCCTGCCTCTTTTCCTAACTGAAGCCCTAATTTTGTCCCTAACTAAGGCCCTGACTAGTCCTAAGACACTGACACTGTCCCTAAATAAGGCCTTGACAGTACTCCTAACTCAGGTATCACACGATACCTAGCAAAGGCTCTAATGTTACTCCTAACTCAGGCCCGGACTCTGCCCCTAACAAAGACTCTGCTTCCATCAATATCTAAAGTCCTGACACTATCCTAAGCATATATCCTGATCCATCTCTTACTAAAGTACTGGAACTGTCCCTAAGTGAGGCCCTGACTCTGACCCTAACAGAGGCCCTGAGAATGTCTTTAACCAAGACCCTGATGCTGATCCTACAGAGGCAATTGTGCAGCTCATAAGCCTTGCCCTGGCACTGTCCCTAAGAAAGCCGTGACACACGTCCTAAAGAAGGCCCAGGTACTCTCAGTAACTAAGGCTTTCAAACTGTCCCTCGCTCTATTCCTGACCTTATCCCTAGCCCGTAACCTGACTCGGTCTGTAGTTAATGTCCTGCCTCTTAACCGACCTGAAGCCCTAATGCTGTCCCTACTTAAAACCCTGGCTGTTACTCGCTAAGTCGCTGACACTGTTTGGAACTAATGCCAGAAGCTGACCCTGATGTAGGACCTGCTAACGGCCATAACTAAAAGCCTGACGCTATCCTGAGTTCATACACTAACCCATCTCTAACCAACGTCCTGACACTATCCCTAAGGTAGCCATGACGCTGTCCCTAAATAAAGCCCTGAGGCCATCCCTAACATACGCCCTGAAGCTATCCTGAACTGAGGCCCTGACGCTCTGCCTAACTCACGCCCTGATCATGTCATTAACTAAGACCGTAATGCTGATCCTACAAAGGCCCTGATGCTGCTCCTGAGTCATGCCCTGACAGTGTCCCCAGCTAAGGGGCTGATGCTAGGCCTCACTCGGTCCCTGTTGCTCTCCCTACGTCAGGCTCTGACGCTATCCCTACCTGAAGCCCTGACACTAAAGGAGGCCCTAATTTCTCAGTAACTAAGGAGTGGACACCATACCGGTGTATACTTGATACTTCTGTTCTATGGACTGTTATGTAGCCTATAAAAAGTGTGAGAGCTAAATTTGTTTTTCTACAGTGAGAAACATGATGTTCCAGATGTAAGGAACACCTGGATAAAATGAGAAAGCTACACATTATGCTGGTCGTTTCAGGAAGTGGGAAAGGATGGCAAGTGGTAAAATATTATATTTTCCTTTCATCTTTTTAAATTTCACTTGTTACAAACAACTTGAATTATAATTATACTTTTAACAAGTAACAATGGAAATTTAAAAGAAAAAATATATATTGTCTTTAATTACATTTCATAGAATTATTATCCCTGAATCATAATTCTGTTAGTAAACCAGTATAGAGATTATTTCTTAATATTTAGGTGAGAACCATTTCCTTCTGTTTTTCAAAATAATTCTGTAAACTCATTTCCGGTAATGGCACTCCTCCCCAAATCAAAGGTTTAACAAGGGAGATGCAAGCAGAATAATCACGAAAACACAAAGCAATACAACAGCAACAAAAAATTTCTAATTTCCAATAACAGCTCAATTTAGAAGAGGGTTTATATCTTCAGAACAAAAGCACTCCTCTTGACTTTCTAACCAGTCAAAATCTGGGTATTCTAAAGAAAATTTGTGCTGTAATTCCCATAAAACTATCCTTTACTGCTTCTGCCTCCATTAGATTTCCTAAGCACCAGTGTTTTTATGTACAGGTTAAAAACAAAACCCTAATGTGATTTATTTATAATATATGTGTTCTTTGTCTTATCCTAGTGTCTAAAGTCTTCTCCATGGCTAGACCCCAAATAATGATCCTTTAAGTGCTAAGTAATATCTGGAGAGTGGGAGAGGTTTAATAAATACACAAACCCTAAAGCGTACACTGACCCATACCATAACCCTAACCCGTACCCTAAACCTAACTCGTACCCTAACAATAAAACAAACCCTAACCCGTAACCTAAACCTAACCCATAGCCGTACCCTAAACTGTACCCTAAAAATAAACTTACACTTAACCCAGACCCTAACACTAAAGCTAAAGCTAAACCCTAACACTAACACTAAACCTAAACCTAAACCCTAACCTCAAACCCAAACCCAACCTCAACCACATCCCCAACCCTAAACCCAACCACAACCACAACCCTAACCCCAAACCTAACCCCAACCCTAACCGCTAAACCAAAACCAACCCTAGCCAACCTCTTCCCTAATCCAATGTGCACACTAACACTAACTCATACCCTAACACTAACATATTTTCGTACCTTCACCTTTACAATAAAACTTACCCGTTTGCTACCCCTAACCGTAACACTTACCGTTGCAACCCAAAAGTTTAAGGCTGCTCTGTTTCCAAGAACCTTGACTTCAGTACACCTTAGAAACCCCAGGAAAGACAAAAGTGGATAAGAAGTTGTGGTACTTACGTTTGATGGGATAACCCTCAACCGTAGAATCAATGTCATAAAGCCAGTAGCAACATAATGACTGGATTTAGATATGATGATTCAAAGTGAAATAAGTAACACAGAAAAAGAAACGTATCATAAGATATCACTTATGAAGGGAATGTAAACATGGCTACAAATGAATTGAATTAGAAAACAGAACAAAGTCTCACATTTACAAAAAACACAAACACTTATGCCTACTTAAGGGGAAAGGAGAGGTGAATTGATGCATAAAACTAGAATTTAATATTAGCACAGGTACCGTTCCAAAAACCAAATACGGAATAGACAAGACCTACACCTTCCTCAGTGAAAGGGACTCAAAACCCCATATTCCCCGCAGAGGAATATATCTGACTAGCAAGAATCTTAAAACCTATGTATTGATATGTCTGTGTAAGGGAATAAAGCGTGCATAGAGTGACATAAACACGGCAGTGAAAATTAGCTCAAACCAATTATAAAAATAAATTTCAAAAACAAAACACAGAAACAGCGAAAATCTTACACAATTCCTTCAGGGTCTCTGATGCAACCTGGATTGACTACATCTACAGACACAGCTGGATGAGACATAAGCCTGGACACTTGGGACTGAGAGGATTGGTGAGGTTGGGTGAGCAAATGCAGAGGATTTAAAACAATAATGCATACAACCCTTTCCACGTGTCCCAACTCTCTAGGTTCAAAGGAATTTTATTTCAGGTACAACATGCATGGGAAACGCAGAGAGTGGGACAACGATTGATCTGGACAGGTTTCTAAAACGCTCCTCCTTTTTCTTCTCCTTGTGCTCGGGTTAGGCATTCCAGCCACTTTACTATCAATCTCCACTCTTGGAGAGTGAGCGCCTTTAACCTCCTGTTTCACAAAGTTTACAATTTGTGCGGAGAATGAAAGGGAAGATGGGGTAACAATGAGAAACTTCCTGTAAGCATTTGGACGGGCACATATCACTTTAATTTCCTGTCACGCAGAAGAGTTAACCAAACGCTCAGCCTGCCGCCCCACAACTAGGATAGGGCCTGAAGCGATCCTGCAGGTTTGCGGACATCTCACAAAAAAAGTGAGTTGTTAAGTGGAGCTCAGGTGCACAGGAATTCACAAACCCGCAGTATTATATTGGACAACTATCATCCAAAAATATGTTGAGGGAAGACAACCAGGAGGAAGTGAAATCGAGGCAGGATTGGAGGAAATATATTTCAAGAGTTAGATTGAAAAAAACTTTTAAGCACAGGAAATGCGGCACAATTTTGACAATGATGCACTTGGCAAAAAAGTGCTTATGCATATTTTCCTAAATATATTCAAGAAAACAGGCATACTCCCCTTCTGGGCAACCAAGCAACTGGGCAACGCAAATCCACACTACAAAGAAATCTCATTTCCGACCAGTCAAACAGACTATCCAAGAAAACTGTAAAAACTACAAAGGCAGCACAGCCTTGGGGAACAGGGAGCCTTGTTACACTGATGGGAGGGATGTAAATTGCCAAGAGCCACCCTGGAGAAGTCCATGGTGTTTGCTAAAACATCTAGAAACACAGCAACAGAGCATAGGGTACTTCCACTCATAGGTGTATACCATGGGAAAATTGAAAATCAACAAGAATCAGCGACACCAAAGTTTAGGGCTGCACTGATCACAAGAAAATCGACTTCGCTACACCTTAAATATCCCAGGAAAGACAAAAGTGGATAAAAAAGTTGTGGTAGTTATGTACGATGGGATATCCCTCAGCCATGGAATCAATGTCATAAAGCCAATAGCAGAATAATGACTGAATTTAGGTATGATAACTCTAAGTGAAATAAGTAACACAGAAATAGAAACTTATCATAAGATATCACTTATGAATGGAATGTAAACATGGCTACACATGAACTGAATTAAAAAACACAAAGGAGTCTCACATTTAGAAAAAAAAATTCATATGCCTGCTTCAGGGGAAAGGAGAGGTGAGGAGGTGCATAAAACCAGAGTTTAATATTAGCACAGGTTACATTCCATAAACCAAATATATAATAGACAAGACCTACTCCATGCTCAGTGAACTGGACTCAACATCCCCTATTCCATGCAGAAGAATATAAGTGAATAGTAAGAATCTTAATACCTATGTATTGATATGTCTCCGTAAGGGTGTCAAGCATGTATAGAATGGCATAAACATGGCAGTGAAAATTACCTCAACCACACTATAAAAGTAAATTTCAAAAACAAAACACACTAACGGCGAACTTCTTACACAATTTGTTCAGGGGCTCTGATGCAACCTGGATTGACCACATATACACCCACAGCTGGATGAGACATAAGGCTGGACACTTGGGGCTGAGCGCATTGGTGAGGTTGTGAGCAAATGCAGACCATTTAAAGCAATAATGCATGTAACCCATTCCATGGGTCCCAACACTCTAGATTCAAAGGAATCTTGTGACAGCTAAAACATGCATGGGAAACCCAGAGGATGCGACAACGTGGGATCCGGACAGCTTTCTAAAACACTTCTCCTTTTTCGTCTCCTTGTGCTCGGGTTTGCCATTCCAGTCACTTTACTATTCATCTCCCCTCTTGGAGAATCAGCACATTTAACCTCATGTTTCACACTGTTCACAAATTGTGGGGAGGATGAATGGGAATAGGTGGAAGTAATAAGAGATTTGCTGTAAGCATTTGGATGGGCACATGGCACTCTAATTTCCCATCATGAAGAAGAGTTAACCCAAACATCATTCTGCCACCCCAGAACCCAGATAGGGCCTGAAGCAATCCTATGGGTCTGTGGCAAGCTCAGAAAAAAAGTGAGTTAAAAATGGAGCTCAGGGTCTCAGGAATTCACAAACTTTAAGAGTTATAATGGACAACCATCGTCCAAAAATCTGTTGAGGGAAGGAAACGAGGAGGACCAGAAATTGAGGAAGGACTGCAGGAAACATATTTGAAGAGGTAGATAGGAATCGCCTTTTAAGCACAGGAAATGTGGCACATTTTCGACAATGATGCACTTGGCCAAAATGGCGGATGCCTTTGTTCCTCAATATATTCAAGAAAACACGCATACACACTTTTTGGCCAACGAATCATGTGGGAATTGCAAAGAAGGACCACAAATAAGTCTCATTTGCCAATGGTCAAACAGTACATCCAAAAAAAAAATTGTAAAATCTAGAAATTCAGCACAGCCGTGTGGAACAGTGAGCCTTGTTACGCTGATGGGAGGGATGTAAATTGCCAAGAGCCACTCTGGAGAAGTCCACCGTGTTTCCTCAAACATCTGAAAACTGTGCTAAAGAGTTTAGGGTACTTCCACTCATGGGTGTATACATTGGGAAAACTGAAAATCAACAAGAAGCAGCAACCACAAAATTTAGGGATGCTTTGTTTACAAAAAAATCCACTTCAGTACACCTCAAATATCCCAGGAAAGAAAAATGTGGATAAAGAAGTTGTGGTACTTACGTACTATGGGATATCCCTCAGCCATGGAATCAATGTCATAAAGCCAGTAGCAGCATAATGACTGGATTTAGGTACGATGATTCTAAGGGAAATAAGTAACACAGAAAAAGAAACTTATCATAAGATATCACTTATGAAGGGAATGTAAACATGGCTACACATGAGCTGAATTAGAAAACAGAAGAGAGTCTCACATTTAGATAAAAATGTAAAACACTCTTATGCCTGCTTAAGGGGAAAGGTGAGGTGGGTTGATGCATAAAACCAGAGTTTGATATTAGCATAGGTAGCGTTCCATAAAACAAATGTGTAGTAGACAAGACCTCCTCCTTGCTCAGTGAACTGAACTCAACATCCCCTATTCCTGGCAGATTAATATATCTGACTAGAAAGAATCTTAATACCTATGTATTCATATGCCTCTGTAAGGGAATCAAGACTGTATAGAGTGGCATAAACACGGCAGGGAAAATCAGCTCAACCCCATTGTAAAAATTAATTTCAAAAACAATACACAAAAACTACAAAATTCTTACGAAATTCATTCAGGGGCTCTGAAGCAACCTGGATTGACCCCATCTACACCCACAGGTGGATGAGACATAACGCTGGACACTTGAGGCTGAGAGCATTGGTGAGGTTGTGAGCAAATGCAGACCATTTAAATCAATAATGCATGCAACCCATTCCAAGTTTCCCAACACTCTAGTTTCAAGGGAATCTTAAGACAGCTAAAACAAGCATGGGAAACCCAGAGGATGGGACAGCGTGTCATCTGAACAGCTTTGTAAAACGCTTCTCCTTTTTCGTCTCCTTGTGTTCGGGTTTGCCATTGCAGTCACTTTACTCTAAATCTCCCATCTTGGAGAATCAGCACATGTAACCTCATGTTTCACACTGTTCACAAATTGTGTGGAGGATGAATGGGAAGAGGCGGAAGTAATAAGAGATTTGCTGTAAGCATTTGGAAGGGCACATGGCACTCTAATTTCCCATCATGAAGAAGAGTTAACCCAAACCTCATTCTGCCGCCCCAGAACCCAGACAGGTCCTGAAGCAATTCTACGGGTCTGTGGCAAGCTCCGAAAAAAAGTGAGTTAAAAAATGGAGCTCAGGTTCCCAGGAATTACAAAGTTTCAAAGTTATAATGGACAACTATCGACCAAAATTATGTTGAGGGCAGGAAACGAGGAGGACCGGAAATTGAGGCAGGACTGCAGGAAACATATTTGAAGAGGTAGATAAGAATCACCTTTTAAGCACAGGAAATGTGGCACAACTTCGACAATGATGCACTTGGCCAAAAGGGCGGATGCGATTTTTCCTCAATATGTTCCAGAAAACACGAATACACACTTTTTGGCCAACGAATCAAGTGGGCAATACAAAGACGAACTACAAATAAGCCTCATTTGGCAATGGTCAAACAGAACATCCAAAAAAAATTGTAAAATCTAGAAATTCAGCACAGCCATGTGGAACAGTGAGCCTTGTAACGCTGATGGGAGGTATGTAAATTGCCAAGAGCCACTGTGGAGAAGTTCACTGTGTTCCCTCAAACATCTGAAAACTGAGCTAAAGAGTTTACGGTACTTCCTCTCATGGGCGTATACTTTGGAAACACTGAAAATCAGAAAGAAAGAGCCACCCTAAAGTTTAGGTCTGCTTTGTTTACAAAAAAAATCCACTTCAGTACACCTCAAATATCCCAGGAAAGAAAAATGTGGATAAATAAGTTGTGGTACTTACGTACTATTGGATATCCCTCAGCCATGGAATCAATGTCATAAAGCCAGTAGCAGCATAACGAATGGAGTAAGGTACGATGATTCTAAGGGAAATAAGTAACACAGAAAAAGAAACTTATCATAAGATATCACTTATGTAGGGAATGTAAACATGGCTACACATGAGCTGAATTAGAAAACAGAGCAGAGTCTCACATTTAGAAAAAAAAAATAAAACACTCTTATGCCTGCTTAAGGGGAAAGTGAGGTGAGTTGATGCATAAAACCAGAGTTTGATATTAGCACAGGTACCGTTCCATAAAAAAAAAAATGTGTAATAGAGAAGAACTACTCCTTGCTCAGTGAACTGAACTCAACATGCCCTATTCCCTGCAGATTAATATATCTGACTAGTAAGAAGCTTAATACCTATGTATTGATATGTCTCCGTAAGGGAATAAAGAGTGTATAGAGTGAAATAAACATGGCAGTGAAAATTTGGTCAACCCTATTATAAAAATGAATTTCAAAAACAAACCACAAACACAGCAAAATCCTTACAGAATTCGTTATGGGGCTCTGATGCAATCAGGACTGACCACATCTACACACACAGCTGGATGAGACATAAGGCTGGACACTTGGGGCCGAGAGGATTGGTGAGGTTGTGTGAGCAAATGCAGACCATTTAAAGCAATAATGAGTACAACCCGTTCCTTGGGTCCCAACACTCTGGGGACCATGGAATCTTATTACAGCTAAAACATGCATGGGAAACCCAAAGGATGGGACAACGTGTGACCCGGACATCTTTCTAAAATACACCTGCTTTATCCTCTCCTTGTGCTCGGGTTCACCATTCTAGCCACTTTACTATAAATCTCCCCGATTAGAGAGTCACTGCCTTTAACCTCCTGTTTCACACAGTTTGCAATTTGTGCAGAGATTAAAAGGGAATAGGGGGAACCAATGAGAGACATGCTGTAAGCATTTGGACGGGCACACGACCCTCTAATTTCCCATCATGAAGACTCTTTAACCAAATGCTCAGCCTGCTGCAGCAGAACACGGATATGGCCTGACGCAATCCTGAGCGTTTGTGGCCAGCTCACAAAAAAAGCGAGTTGAAAAACTGAACTCAAGTTCCCTGGAATTCACAAAGCTGCAGAGTTATAATGGACAACAATCGTCCAAAAATCTGTTGAAGGAAGGAAACGAGGAGGACTTTTATTTGAGGCAGGATTTCAGGAAACATATTTCAAGAAGTAGATTGAATGGCATTTAAGCACAGGAAATGCGGCCCAATTTTGAGAAAGATGCACTTGGCCAAAAATCGTGTATGTGTTTTCCCGCAATATATTCAAGGAAACACGCATATGCCCTTTTTGGCGAAACAAGCAAGTGGGCAATGCAAATCCTCACTTCAAAGTAGTTGCATTTCAAACCGATTAAACAGAACATCCAAAAGAATTGTAAAATCGAGAAAGGCAGCACGGCTGTGTGGAACAGGGAGTCTTGTGACAATGATGGGCGGGATGTAAACTGACAAGAGCCACTCTGGAGAAGTCCATGGTGTTTCCTGAAACATCTAAAAACAGAGCTACAGAGCCTAGGGTACTTCCACTCATGGGCTAATACATTGGGCAAACAGAAAATCAACAAGAAACAGGCACACCAAAGTTTAGGGGTGCTCCGTTTACAAGAAAATCGTATTCAGTACACCATAAATATCCCAGGAAAGAAAAAAGTTGTGGTGCTTACATACTATGGGATATCCCTCAGCCAGGGAATGAATGTCATAAAGCCAGTAGCAGCATAATGACTGGGTTTAGGTACAATGTTTCTAAGTGAAATAAGTAACACAGAAAAAGAAACTTATCATAAGATATCACTTATGATGGGTATGTAAACATGGCTACACATGAGCTGAATTAGAAAACAGAACAGAGTCTCACATTTAGAAAAAAATAACTCTTATATCTGCTTAAAGCGAAAGGTGAGGTGGGGTGATGCATAACACCAGCGTTTGATATTAGCACATGTACAATTCCATAAAAAAACATGTAATAGACAAGACCTACTCCTTGTTCAGTGAACTGGACTAAACATCCCCTATTCCCTGCAGAGGAATATATATGACTAGTATGAAGTTTAATTCCTATGTATTCAAATATGTCTGTAAGGGAATCAAACGTGTATAGAGTGGCATAAACATGGCAGGGAAAATCAGCTCAACCCCATTATAAAAATTAATTTCAAAATCTGTACACTAAACAACAAAATTCTTACGAATTTCTTTCAGGGGCTCTGAAGCAACCTGGATTGACCCCATCTACACCCACAGATGGATGAGACATAACGCTGGACACTTGGGGCTGAGAGCATTGGTGAGGTTGTGAGAAAATGCAGACCATTTAAAGCAATGATGCATGCAACCCATTCCACGGGTCCCAATACTCGAGATTGAGCGGAATCTTATTACAGCTAAAACATGCATGGGAAACCCATAGGATGGGACAACGTGTGGTCTGCACAGCTTTATGAAATCCTCCTCGTTTTTCGTCTCCTTGTGCTCGGGTTTGCCATTCCCGTCACATTACTCTTAATTTCCCGTTTGGAGAATCAGCACATTTAACCTCATGTTTCACACTATTCGCAAATTGTTTTGAGGATGAATGGCAAGAATTTAAACAAATGAGAGATTTGCTGTAAGCATTTGGATGGGCACATGCACTCTAACTTCCCATGACGAAGAAGAATTAACCCAAACTTCATTCTGCCACCGCAGAACCCAGATAAGGCCTGAAGAAATCCTATGAGTCTTTGGCAAGGTCAGAAAAATAGTTCGTTGAAAAATGGAGCTCAGGGTCTCAGGAATTCACAAACTTTCTGTCTTATAATGGACAACTATCTTCCAATAATCTGTTGTGGGAAGGAAAGTAGGAGGACTGGAAACTGAGGCAGGAGTGCAGGAAACATATTTGAAGAGGTAGATAGGAATCACCTTTTAAGCACAGGAAATGTGGCACAACTTCGACAATGATGCACTTGGCCAAAAGGGCGGATGCGATTTTTCCTCAATATGTTCCACAAAACACACATACGCACTTTTTGGCCAAGGAATCAAGTGGCAATGCAAATCCGGACTACAAATAAGTCTCATTTCCCACTGATCAAACAGAACACCCCCCGAAAAAAGTTGTAAAATCCAGAAATGCAGCACAGCCGTGTGGAAAAGTGACCCTTGTAACAATGATGGGAGGATGTAAATTGCCAAACGCCACTCTGGACAAGTCCATGGTGTTTCCTAAAATATCTGAAAACTGAGGTATAGAGCTTAGAGTACTTCCACTCATGGGCGTATACACTGGGAAAACTGAAAATCAACAAGAAAAAGCCACACCAAAGTTTAGGGCTTATCTGTTTAGAAAAAAATCGAATTAACTACACCTTTAATATCCCAGGAAAGACAAAAGTGGACACAGAATTTGTGGTACTTACATACTATGGGATATCTCTCAGCCATGGAATCAATGTCATAAAGACAGTAGCAGCATAATGACTGGATTAAGGTACGATGATTCTAAGGGAAATAAATAACAGAGAAAAAGAAACTTATCATAAGATATCACTTATGAAGGGAATGTAAACATGGCTACACATGAGCTGAATTAGAAAACAGAACAGAGTCTCACATTTAAAAAAAAATACTCCTATGCCTGATTAAGGGGAAAGGTGATGTGGATTGATGCATAAAATCAGAGTTTGATATTAGCACAGGTACCGTTCCATAAAAATAATGTGTAATAGAGAAGAACTACTCCTTGCTCAGTGAACTGAACTCAACATGCCCTATTCCCTGCAGATTAATATATCTGACTAGTAAGAAGCTCAATACCTATGTATTGATATGTCTCTGTAAGGGAATAAAGAGTGTATAGAGTGAAATAAACATGGCAGTGAAAATTTGGTCAACCCTGTTATAAAAATAAATTTCAAAAACAAACCACAAAAACAGCGAAATCCTTACAGAATTCGTTATGGGGCTCTGACGCAATCAGGACTGACCACATCTACACACACAGCTGGATGAGACATAAGGCTGGACACTTGGGGCCGAGAGGATTGGTGAGGTTGTGTGAGCAAATGCAGACCATTTAAAGCAATAATGAGTGCAACCCAGTCCATGGGTCCCAACTCTATGGGGTCCAGGGAATCTTATTGCAGCTGAGACATGCATGGGAAACCCAGAGGATGTGACAACGTGTGATCTGGACCGGTTTCTAAAACGCACCTTCTTTTTCCTCTCATTGTGCTTAGGTTCACCATTCCAGCCACTTTACTATAAATCTCCCAGCTTAGAGAGTCAGTGCCTTTAACCTCCTGTTTCTCACAGTTTGCAATTTTTGCCGAGATTAAAAGGGATTAGGAGGAGCCAATGAGAGACACGCTTTCAGCATTTGAACAGGCACACATCAAACTAATTTCCCATCACGAAGAACATTTAACCAAATGCTCCTCCTTTTGCACCAGAACATGTATATGGCCTGACGTAATCCTGCGGGTTTGTGTGCAGCTAACAAACAAATTGATTTGAAAAACTGAGCTCAGGTTCTCTGGAATTCACAAAGCTGCAGAGTTATAATGGACAACTATCGTCCAAAAATCTGTTCAAGGGAGGAAATGAGGAGGACTTTAATTCGAGGCATGATTTCAGGAATCATATTTCAAGAAGTAAATTGGAATCACATTTTAAGCACAGAAAATGCGGCCCAATTTGGACAATGATGCATTTGGCCAAAAATGGCGTATGTGTTTTCCCAAAATATATTCAAATAAACATGCATATGCCCTTGTTGGCCAACCAAGCAATGGGCAGTGCAAATTCTCACTACAAAGTAGTATCATTTCCAACCGGTTAAACAGAGCATCCAAAAAAATTGTAAAAACTAGAAAGGCAGCACAGCTGTGTGGAACAGGGAGTCTTGTGACAAGGATGGGTGGGATGTAAATTGACAAGTGCCACTCTGGAGAACTACATGGTGTTTCCTAAAACATCCGAAAAGTGAGCTACAGACCTTAGGGTACTTCCACTCATGGGCGTATAATTTGGGAAAACTGAAAATCAACAAGAAAAAGACACCCAAATGTTTAGGTCTGCTCTGTTTACAAAAAAATAAAATTCAGTACACCTTAAATATCCCAGGAAAGACAAAAGTGGATAAAGAAGCTGTGGTACTTACATACTATGAGATATCTCTAAGCCATGGAATCAATGTCATAAAGACAGTAGCAGCATAATGACTGGATTAAGGTACGATGATTCTAAGGGAAATAAATAACACAGAAAAAGAAACTTATCATAAGATATCACTTATGAAGGGAATGTAAACATGGCTAGACATGAGCTGAATTAGAAAACAGAACAGAGTCTCACATTTAGAAAAAAAACTCTTATATCTGCTTAAAGGGAAAGGTGAGATGGGGTGATGCATAAAACAAGAGTTTGATATGAGCACAGATACAATTCCATAAACCAAACGTGTAATAGACAAGAGCTACTGTTTGCTCCATGAACTGAACTCAATATCCCCTATTCCCTACAGAGGAATATGTCTGACTAGTATGAATTTTAATTCCTATGTATTCAAATATGTCTGTAAGGGAATCAAATGTATATAGAGTGGCATAAACACGGCAGTGAAAATCAGCTCAACTCCATTACAAAAATTAATTTCAAAAAAAAAATACACAAAAACAACAAAATTCTTACAAAATTCATTCAGGGGCTATGAAGCAACCTGTAATGACCCCATCTACACCCACAGGTGGATGAGAAATAATGCTAGACACTTGGGGCTGAGAGCATTGGTGAGGTTTTGAGCAAATGCGGACCATTTAAAGCAATAATGCATGCAACCCATTCTATGGGTCCCAACACTCTAGATTCAAGGGAATCTTATTACTGCTAAAAAATGCATGGGAAACCCAGAGTGTGCGACAATGTGTGATCTGGACAGCTTTATAAAATCCTCCTGTTTTTTGTCTCCTTGTGCTCATGTTTGCCATTCAACTCAGTTTACTATTAATGGCCCCTCTTAAAGAATCAGCACATTTAACCTCATGTTTCACACTGTTCACAAATTGTGTGGAGGATGAAAGGGAAGAGGTGGCAACAATGAGAGATTTGCTGTAAGCATTTGGACGGGCACATGGCACTCTAATTTCCCATCATGAAGAAGAGTTAACCCAAACCTCATTCTGCCACAACAGAACCCAGATACGGCCTGAAGCAATCCTAGAGGTCTGTGGCATGCTCAGACATAAGCAAGGTGAAAACTGAAGCTCAGGGTCTCAGGAATTCACAAACATTCAGAGTTATAATGGACAACTATTTTCCAGAAATCTGTTGAGGGAAGGAAACCGGGAGGACTGGAAATTGAGGCAGGACTGCAGGAAACATATTTGAAGAGGTAGATATGAATCACGTTTAAACACAGGAAATGTGGCACAACTTCGACAATGATACACTTGTCCAAAAGGGTGTATGGCTTTTTTCCTCAATATATTCAAGAAAACACGAATACACACATTTTGGCCAACGAATCAAGTGGGCAATGCAATGCCGGACTACAAATATGTCTCATTTCCCACTGGTCAAACAGAACATCCAAAAAAAAAATTGTAAAATCTAGAAAAGCAGCACAGCCCTGTGGAACAGTGAGCCTTGTTACGCTGATGGGAGGGATGTAAATTGCCAAGAGCCACTCTGGAGAAGTCCATTGTGTTTCCTGAAACATTTCAAAACTGAGCTACAGAGCTTAGGGTACTTCCACTCATGGGCGTATACATTGGGAAAACAGAAAATCAACAAAAATAGCCACCCCAAAGTTTAGGGCTGCTCTGTTTACAAAAAACTCTTCTATTGTACACCTTGAATATCCCAGGAAAGACAAAATTGGATAAAGAAGTTGTGGTGCTTACATACTATGGGATATCCTTCAGCCATAGAATCAATGTCATAAAGACAGTAGCAGCATAATGACTGTATTTAGGTATGATATTTCTAAGTGCAATAAGTAACACAGAAAAGAAACTTATCATAAGATATCACTTATGAAGGGAATGTAAACATGGCAACACATGACCTGAACTAGAAAACAGAAATTAGTCTCACATTTAGAAAAAAAAAAAAAAAAAAAAAAAAAAAAAAACCTCTTATGCCTGCTTAAGGGGAAAGGTGAAGTGGGGTGATTCATAAAATCAGAGATTGATATTAGCACAGGTACCGTTACATAAAACAAATGTGTATTAGACAAGACCTACTCCATGCTCAGTGAACTGTACTCAACATCCCCTATCCCCTGCAGATTAATATATCAGATTATTAAGAATCTTAATACCTATGTCATGATATGTCTCTGTAAGTGAATCAAGGGTATATACAGTGGCATAAACACGGCTGTGAAAATCAGCTCAACTCCATTATAAAAATAATTTTCAAACTAAAACACAAAAACAGCGAAATCCTTACAGAATTTGTTAAGGGGCTCTGATGCAATTGGGTCTGTACACATCTACACCCACAGCTGGATGAGACATAAGGCTGGACACATGGGGCTGAGAGGATTGGTGAGGTTGTGTGAGCAAATGCAGACCATTTAAAGCAGTAATGTGTGCAACCCCTTCCATGGGTCCCAACTCTCTGGGGTCCAGGCAATCTTATTACAGCTAAAACATGCATGGGAATCCCAGAGGATGGGACAACGTGTGATCTGGACAGGTTTCTAAAACACCCCTCCTTTTTCCTTTCCTTGTGCTCCGGTCCATCATTCCAGCCATTTTACTATAAATCTCCCTGCTTAGAGAGTCAGCGTCTTTAACCTCCTGTTTAACACACTTTGCAATTTTTGCAGAGGTTTAAACGGAATAGGGGCAACCAATGAGAGGCATGCTGTAAGCATTTGGAAGGGCACATGCCACTCTAATTTCCCATCATGAAGGAGAGTTAACCAAATGCTCAGCCTGCCGCACAAGAACATGGATATGGCCAGACGCAATCCTGTGGTTTGCGGCCAGCTCACCAACAAAGCGAGTTGAAAAACTGAGCTCAGGTTCTCTGGAATTCACAAACCTGCAGAGTTATAATGGACATCTATTGTCCAAAAATCTGTTGAAGGAAGGAAACGAGGAGGACTTGAAATCGAGGCAAGTTTGCAGCAAACATATTTCAATAAGTTGATTGGAATCGTATTTTAAGCACAGGAAATGCAGCCCAATTTTGACAATGATGCACTTGGCCAAAAATGGTGTATGTGTCTTCCCTCAATATATTCAACAAAACATGCAAATGACCTTTTTGGCCACCCAAGCAAGTTGGCAATGCAAATCCACACTACAAAGTAGTCTCAGTTCCCACCGGTCAAACAGAACTTCAAAAAATTGTAAAAACTATAAAGGCAGAACAGCCATGTGGAACAGGGAGTCTTGTGACGCTGATGGGCGGGATGTAAATTGACAAGAGCCACTCTAGAGAAGTCCATGGTGTTTCCTGAAGCATCTAAAAACAGAGCTACACAGCCTAGGGTACTTCCACTCATGGGCTAATACATTAGGCAAACAGAAAATCAATAAGAAACAGCCACCCCAAAGTTTAGGGCTCCTCTGTTTACAAGAAAATCGACTTCAGTACACCTTAAATATCCCAGGAAAGAAAAAAAAATAGATAAAGAAGTTTTGGTACTTACATACTATGGAATATCCCTCAGCCATGGAATCAATGTCATAAAGCCAGTAGCAGCATAATGACTGGATTTAGGTACGATGTTTCTAAGTGAAATAAGTAACACAGAAAATGAAACTTATCATAAGGTATCACTCGGCTGGAACTGCTGCCTTTGGTGGCAGCCGTGGCGCGTGGATTGGCGACCAGGTTGGACTCCCTCCTTGGTGCGGGGTGGGGAGAAGGCAACACCCCCCAGGTCCCTTTAAGGGTCGTGGCCTTTTTTTTTTAAGGGCGATTCTTGAGTTTTTAGCTCCGAGGACTGCTCTCCTTCTCCTCTACCTCCTCTCACCGCTCCTCTGTCCCCCGTCAGGATCCGATTTTGTTTCAAAATCTTTCCCCCCAATTTTGCGGTGGCTTGGGTCACCGGGTGTTTTATTTTTATTTGTTTGTTTTTGTTTTTTATCTTTTCTCGGGGTTGCCCCCCCTTTTGTGTTGTGTGTGGAAATGGCCAACTCGGCAAATACAAACACCGTGGTAAGGACGTGGTTTGGTGGCCGGCGGGGGCTTCATTCAGGCGGCAGCAATGGCCGGATCGGGCGGGGGCTGGGACGGGGACGGCCGTGAATCCTGGTCTCGGCTCTCCTCTGTCGCCCGCGCGGCCTCCGCCGCCGCTTCCCACCTCAGGTGGAGTGGGTCGGTGCGCTGGGCAGCGGGGGCAGGTGGGTGCCGAGGCTCGGGGCCGCCGGGCAGGGAGGGCGGGGGCGCCTGCTGGGCCTGGGGCCGCCGCGGGGCAGTTGGGCCGGGGCAAGCGCGCGGCCCCGGCCCCAGACCCCGGCTGACAGTAGGGAGGGCTGGAGGGGTGCCGCTGCTTCTACCCAAAGCGGGCCCGGCCGCGCCGCCTGGAAAAGGGCTCCCAGAGCAGCCTCAAAAGAAAAACCGTGTTTGGGGAGCTGGGTGAATCCCCAAGACCCACCGTGATCCACTTTAACACAGTGAAAGGTTAATGGCTACTTTGGGGGTTACTTTGGGCTTTTTGGCGGTTGTGCTTAAAGAGCCTTCAGTGGGGCCATTTTATGTTTAAAAAAAAAAAGACGAAGGTTGAAAAGCACTTATCTCAGTTCCTTCCGAATCGGTAAAATGGCGAAGGGGAAGCAAAACCCCCATCGTATCTTCGACTAGCAAATGCACCAAAACAAACAAAGCTTACAGTAGTGGTCAAAGTGCCCCGCTTTCGCCTTGAAATTTGCCTACTACTCACCGTTTGTCCCTTTTTTCTTACTTGTGATCATGTAAGTTTGCAAAAAGCAGTCACATAAATAACCTTTTCAGTCACCAACGCAAAATGTGATCACTAGTCCACCCCACTCTCTTATTTTTATTATCACAATAAAATACATTTTTGCCCGGTCCCAGATGCAGACAAGCCCACGGCAGCCCAGCTCCCTACCGTTGACGACTGGGGTCGATCCATCATGGCTGCGGCCGCTTACCCTGCTTTTCAGTCCCTGAGCCTTGTGGTCCTCCTCCCCTTGGCAGCCCTTTTTATATAGAGCCATTGCCACTCTTAATATGGACTCTGCCAGGATGGGAAGGTGCTTTCAGGCCTACGTCACCGCCTCTCCATTTAAACACCAGATCCGGCTTTAAATAGTGAGAGCTGCTGAGAGCAGGGCTGGGAGGTGCGTGCTCCTGAGGCGAGAGGCTGGCGTATGCAGAGCTCAGTTTATTCTTAAGTCCTTTCCATACACTGTAATTTCGTGCACAACCGGGTCTGCTTTTAGAGCCCCAAGTTTTTGTTTTCATACAGAAACTGGGATTTGTGGTCTTTGATAGGGGAAAACAGACTTGCCATCCTTTTTTAATTTTATTTTCATTTTTAAAAGAGAATTTAAGCTCAGATGTCTAATCATCCTTGTATTCAAAAGATGCATGCATTATTATTGGTAGTTTTTTTTTTTTTGAAAAGTTTTCTACATTAATTGTTAGCTGTGGAGGATTTGATTTTGGTAGTATTTTGTTTATCACATATTCAGGAAATGTTAGAAATATAGCTCCTAATATTTCATTATGTTTTCCTATAATATTTGAGATATGAAGGTTTTCAAAGAAATAGTAACTGCCTAAAGCTTCGACGTAGGACCTATATCTACAATACATTTATGGATCGGGGAATTGTGAGTAATTTGCTTAGTGCAAACTGGGTATTAAAAAATTAAAATTCTAAGTAGACGGTGTTTTTGTGGCATTGGATGTTAATATGATATCCAATATAGAAATTAATCCAACTTATTTTCCAATATTGTACCAGAGACTAACACTTTTGAAAGAAATCCTTTAATTAATCATTAGATAATGGCAATAATGGCCCTTTAATTTACGAGTTTTTAAGTTTGGAATATCTGGTTTCTGAAAACCAGGACAAACCTAAATTACTGTGTATTTCATAGAAGGCAAAAACTTTGGCTTAAGTACAGTTTAATGTTTTAAATAATAATTAAGAAATTGCTTATTTCAAATAATGCCTGTGTACTCACATACTTTGAAAAACGTCAGTATTTTGCGCACTTTTTAACTCTTGAACAATATTAAGTTGCATATACTTCATGAATAATACACATTTCCCTTTCTTTAACTATAGTGCATATGAATCCATTAAGTGGCCAAGTTGTGGGTTAATTAAATTACAAAAGCAAAATCTTAAAGCAAGATTAATTCATTAAGTAGGGAGTGCCAGAAAAAAGCACATTGTACCTATAAATGTGTGGATATATCCAAACAGAGTATTTTTAGGGATGACCAATTTCAGAAACACCAGAACAACATGTATTTTGCTGAAAAAATTATTTATATCATCAATTTGAGATTTATACTACCATTTTAAAATTACACTGTATCTTTAAAATGCCTGGAGTCATTGGTTTAAAAGAAACACTTTATAAATGTATTTTTGTAATTCAGTAGTCGAATTGTCATAGATAAGGTGATACCCATAGTCAGATAGACTTTCCTTATGTATAGAATCAGAATGCTAGCATAAGGAGGCAGTGTAGAGATGCAGAAATCACTTCAATAATTTTAGTTCTCAGAGGCAGGTTTGGCAAAGTATGTATAACGGATTAAATTTGATATAAAGCAAAAAAATAAAAAAATAAAAAATACAGATTAAAAAAAAAAAAAGCAGGCCAGTGAGTGGAACGGCAAAGGTGAGAACCTACATACATAAATAGTTTTTTTGGTCGTAATGAAAAGGAACAAATAGTTTAAAAAAAAAAAGATATCACTTATGAAGGGTAAGGAAACAGGCCTACACATAAACTGATTTAGAAAACAGAACAGAGCCTCACATTTAGAAAAAAAACCTCTTATATCTCATTAAAGGGAAAGGTGAGGTGGGGTGATGCATAAATCCAGAGTTTGATATAAGGACAAGTAAATTTCATCAACCAAACGTGTAATAGACAAGACCTAGTCCTTTGTCAGTGAACTGGACTCAACATCTCCTATTCCCTGCAGAGGAATATATCTGAGTAGTAAGAATTTTAATTCCTATGTATTCAAATATATCTGTAAGGGAATCAAGTGTGTATAGAGTGTCATAAACACGGCAGTAAAAATCAGCTCAACCCCATTATAAAAATTAATTTAAAAAACAATACACAAAAACAGCAAAATTATTACAAAATTCATTCAGGGGCTCTGAAGCAACCTGGATTGACCCCATCTACACCCACAGCTGGATGAGAAATAATGCTGGACACTTGGGGCTGACAGCATTGGTGAGGTTGTGTGAGCAAATGCAGACCATTTAAAGCAATAATACGTGCAACCCGTTCCATGGGTCCCAACACTCTAGATTCAAGGGAATCTTATTATAGCCAAAACATGCATGGGAAACCCAGAGGATGGGACAACATGTGATCCGGACAGTTTTCTAAAACGCTCCTCCTTTTTCCTCTCCTTGTGCTCGGGTTTGCCATTCCAGTCACTTTACTATTCATCTCCACTCTTGGAGAGTCAGCACATTTAACCTCATTTTTCACACAGTTTGCAAATTGTGTGAAGGATGAAAGGGAAGAGGTAGAACCAATGAGAGATTTCCTGAAAGCATGTGGACGGGCACATGTCACTCTAATTTCCCGTCATGAATAAGAATTAATCCAAACCTCAGCCTGCCGCCCCAAAACCCAGATAGGGCCTGAAGCAATCCTGAGGGTTCGTGGCAAGCTCAGAGAAAAAAGCGATTTGAAAAATGGAGCTCAGGGTCTCAGGAATTCACAAACTTTCAGAGTTATAATGGACAACTAACGTCCAAAAATCTGTTGAGGGAAGGAAGTGAGGAGGACCGGAAATCGAGGCAAGACTGCAGGAAACATATTTGAAGAGGTAGATAGGAATCGCCTTTTAAGCACAGGAAATGTGGCACAACTTCAACAACGATGCACTTGGCCAAAAGGGTGTATGTGTTTTTTCCACAATATATACAAGAAAACACACATACACACTTTTTGGCCAACGAAGAAACAGGGCAATGCAAATCCAGACTACAAATAAGTCTCATTTCCCACTGGTCAAACAGAACATCCCCCAAAAAATTGTAAAATCTAGAAAGGCTGCACAGCCCTGTGGAACAGTGAGCCTTGTTACGCTGATGGGAGGGATGTAAAATGTCAAGAGCCACTCTGGACAAGTCCACGGTGTTTCCTAAAACATCTGAAAACTGGGCTACAGAGCTTAGGGTACTTCCATTCATGGGCGTATACATTGGGAAAACTGAAAATCAACAAGAAACAGACACCACAAATTAAAAGGCTGCTCTGTTTACAAAAATATCAACTTCGGTACACCTTAAATATCCCAGGAAAGACAAAAGTGGATAAAGAAGTTGTGGTATTTACATACTATGGGGTATCCCTCAGCCATGGAATCAATGTCATAAACCCAGAAGCAGCATAATGACTGGATTTAGGTACGATGTTTCTAAGTGAAATAAGTAACACAGAAAAAGAAACATCATAAGATATCACTTATGAAGGGAATGTAAACGTGGCTACACATGAGCTGAATTAGAAAACAGAACAATGTGTCACATAAAAAAAAAAATCTCTTATATCTGCTTAAGGGGAAAGGTGAGGTGGGTTGATGCATAAAACCAGTGTTTGATATTAACACAGGTACAATTCCATAAACCTAACGTATAAAAGACAAGGCCTACTCCTTGCTCAGTGAACTGGACTCAACATCCCCTATTTCCTGCATATTAATATATATGACGAGAAAGAATCTTAATACCTATGTATTGATATGTCTCTGTAAGGGAATCAAGAGTGTATAGAGTGGCATAAACACAGCAGTGAAAATCAGATCAACCCCATTATAAAAATTAATTTCAAAAACAATACTTAAAAACAGCAAAATTCTTATAGAATTCGTTCAGGGGCTCTGAAGCAACCTGGATTGATCCCATCTACACCCACAGCAAGATGAGACATAATGCTGGACAATTGTGGCTGAGAGTATTGGTGAGGTTGTGTGAGCAAATGCAGACCATTTAAAGCAATAATGTGTGCAACCCATTCAATGGGTCCCAACTCTCGGGGGTCCAGGGAGTCTTTTTTTTTTTTTTTTGTGGTATGCGGGCTTCTCACTGCTGTGGCCTCTCCTGTTGTGGAGCACGGGCTCCGGATGCGCAGGCTCAGCGGCCATGGCTCACACGCCCAACCGCTCCACGGCATGTGGGATCCTCCCGGACTGGGGCACGAACCCGTGTCCCCTGCTTCGGCAGGCGGACTCTCAACCACTGTGCCACCAGGGAAGCACCAGGGAGTCTTATTATACCTAAAACATGCATGGGAAACCTAGAGGATCGGACAACGAGTGATCCGGACAGCTTTCTAAAACGCTCCTCGTTTTTCCACTTCTTGTGCTTGTGTGCGCCATTCCAGTCCATTTCCTCTTAATTTCCCCTCTTGGAGACTTACCACCTTTAACCTCACGTTTCACACATTTTGCAAATTGTGTGGAGGATGAAAGGGAAGATGTGGAACCAATGAGAGATTTGCTGTAAGTATCTGGACGGGCACAGGTCACTCTAATTTCCCGTAACAAAGAAGATTTAACCAAAAGATCAGCCTGCTGCCCCAGAACCCAGATAGAGCCTGAAACAATCCTGCGGGTTTGCAGCAAGCTCAGAATAAAAGTGAGTTGAAAAATGGAGATCAGGGTCTCAGGAATTCACAAACTTTCAGAGATATAATGGACAAATATTGTCCAAATATCTGCTGAGGGAAAGAAACGAGGAGGACAGGAAATCGAGGAAGGATGGAAGGAAACATATTTCAAGAGGTAGACAGGAATTGCCTTTTAAGCACAGGAAATGTGGCACAACGTCGACAATGATGCACTTGGACAAAAAGGCGTATGTGTATTTTCCTCAATATATTCAAGAAAACATGCATACGCACTTTTTGGCCAACAAAGCAAGTGTGCAATGCAAATCAACTCTACAAATAATTCTCATTTCCCACTGGTCAAACAGAATATCCAAAAAAAAAAAACAATTGTAAATTCTAGAAACGCAGCACAGCCGTGTGGAGCAGTGAGCCTTGTTACACTGATGGGAGGGGTATAAATAGCCAAGAGCCATTCTGGAGAAGTCCACGGTGTTTCCTAAAACATCTGAAAACTGCGCTACAGAGCTTATGGTACTTCCATTCATGGGCGTATACATTGGGAAAACTGAAAATCAACGAGAAACAGCCTCCTCAAAGAGTAGGGCTGCTCTGTTTACAAAAAAAATTGAGTTTGGTACAGCTTAAATATCCCAGGAAAGACAAAAGTGGATAAAGAACTTCTGGTACTTACATACTATGGTATATCACTCAGCCATGGAATCAATGTCATAAAGAGAGTAGCAGCATAATGACTGGATTAATGTACGATGATTCTAAGTGAAATAAATAACACAGAAAAAGAAACTTATCATAAGATATCACTTATGAAGGGAATGTAAACATGGCTACACATGAACTGAATTAGAAAAGAGAACAGAGTCTCACATTTAGAAAAAAATATAAATATCTTATGCCTGTTTATGAGGAAAATGAGGTTGGGTGATGCATAAAATAAGAGTTTAATATTAGCACAGATACTCTTCCATAAACTAAACGTATAATAGAAAAGACCTGGTCCTTGCTGAGTGAACTGTACTCAACATCCCATATTCACTGCAGATTAATATATCTGACTAGTAAGTATCTTAATACCTATGTATTGATATCTCTCCGTAAGGGAATGAAGGGTGTATAGAGTGGCAAAAACATGGCCTTGAAAATCAGCTGAACCCCATTATAAAAATAAATTTCAAAAACAAAACACAAAAACAGTGAAATCCTTACAGTATTCGTTTAGGGGCTCTGATGCAATCTGGACTGACCACATCTAAACCCACAGCTGGTAGAGACATAAGGCTGGACACTTGGGGCTGAAAGGATTCCTGAGGTTATGTGAGCAAATGCAGACCATTTAAAGCAATAATGCGTGCAACCCATTCCATGGGTCCCATCTCCCTAGGGTCGCAGGAATCTTATTATTGCTAAAACATGCATGGGAAACCCAGAGGATGGGACAACGTATGATCCGGACAGGTTTCTAAAACGTTCCTCCTTTTTCCTCCCCCTGTGCTCGGGTTCTGCATTTCAGCCACTTTAATATAAACCTCCCATCTTGGAGAGTCACTGCCTTTAACCTGTTTCTCACAGTTTACAATTTGTGCGGAAGATGGAAGTGAAGAGGTGGAACCAATTAGAGACATGCTGTAAGCATTTGGACGGGCACATGTCACTCTAAATTCCCGTCATGAAGAAGAGTTAACCAAATGCTCAGCCTGCTGCACCAGAGCCCAGATAGGGCTTGAAGAAATCCTGCAGGTTTGCGGCCACTTCACAAAAAAGTGAGTTGAAAAATGGAGCTCAGGGGCTCAGGAATTCACAAACCTGCCTAGTTATAATGGACAACCAACGTCCAAAATTCTGTTGAGGGAAGGCAACGTGGAGGACTTCAAATCGAGGCAGGATTTCAGGAAACATAATTCAGGAGGTAGATTGGAATCACTTTTTAAGCACAGGGAATGCGGCAAAATTTCGTCAATCATGCACTTGGCCTAAAATGGCGTATGCCTTTTTCCCTTAATATACTCAAGAAAACAAACATATGCTCTTTTTGCATAACCAAGCAAGTGGGCAATGCCAATCCGCACTACAAAGAAGGATCACTTCCAACCAGTCAAAAGAGACATCCGAAAAATGTGTAAAAACCAGATAGGCAAGACTGGCCCTGGAGAACAGGCAACCTTGTTATGCTGATAAGCAGGATGTATACTGCCAACAGCCACTCTGGTGGAGCACACTGTGCTCCCTAAAAGAAGTAAACAACAGAGCTTCAGAGCCTATGACACTTCCAGTCATGGGAATATACCTTGGGAAAACTGAAAATCAATAATTCACAGCCACCCCAAATTCAGCGCTGCGCTGCTTAGAAGAAACTCGACTTCAGTACACCTTAAATATTCCAGGAAATACAAAAATGGGTAAAGAAATTGTGGTACTTACGTACGATGGAATATCCCTCAGCCACGAAATCAGTGTCATAAGGCCAGTATCAGCATAATGAGTGGATTTAGGTTCGATGATTCTAAGTGAAATAAGTCACACAGAAAAACAAATTTACCATACGATATCAAGTAAGAAGGGAATGTAAACATGGCTACACATGAACTGAATTAGGAAAGAGAAGAGAGTCTCACATTTAGAAAACACTCTTATGCCTGTTTAAGGGGAAAGGAGATGTGGGTGATGCATAAAACCAGAGTTGGATATTAGCACAGGTACCGTTCCATAAACCAAATATGTAATAGACACGACCTACTCCTTCCTCAGTGAGCGTGACTCAAAACCCCAGATTCCCCACAGAGGAATATATCTGACTAGTAAGAATCTTATAACCTATGTATTGATATGTCTCCGTAAGGGAATCAAATGTGTATAGACCGGCATAGACATGGCAGTAAAAATCAGCTCAACACCATTATAAAAATGAATTTCAAAAACAAAAGGAAAAACAGCGAAATTCTTACACAATTCCTTCTGGGGCTCTGATGAAACGTGGAATGTCCCTACCTACACTGACAGCTGGATGAGACATAAGGCTGGATACTTGGAACTGAGAGGATTGGTGAGATTAGGTGACTAAATGCAGACCCATTAAAGCAATAATGCTTGCCACCCATTCCATGGGTCCCAACTCTCCAGGTTGAAGGGAATATTACTACAGCTATAACATGTATGGGAAACCTAGAGAATGGATACCTTGTGATGGCAAAATGTTTCTATAACTTTCCTAATTTTTCCTCTCCTTGTGCTCCGGTGTGACATTCCAACTGCTTTACTATCAATCTCCCAACTTGGAGAGTCAGCTCCTTTAACCTCCTGGTTCCACAGTTTGCAAATTTTGCAGAGGATGAAAGGGAACAGGGAGAACCAATGAGATCGTAGCTGAAGACATTTGGACGGACACATTTCACTCTAATTTGCCATCAGCAAAAAGAATTAACCAAACTCTCAGCCTGCCCCCCCAGAAACAGTATAGGTCCTGAAGCAAAATTGTGAATTTGCAGTCAGCTCACAAAAAAGCGAGTTGAAAAATGGAGCTTAGGGACACAGCATTTCACAAACGTGTAGAGTTATAAAGGAGAAATATCATCCAAAAATCAGTTGAGTGAAGGCAAAAAGGTGGACCTGAATGTGAGGAAGGATTTCAGGAAACAGATTTCAAGAGGTAGATTGGAATCCCCTTTATACCACAGGAAAAGCACCACAACTTCAACAATGATGCACTTGCCCAAAAAGTGTGTATGCACTTTTCCCTGAATATATTCAGGAAAAAACACATACTCCCTTTTAGGCCAACCAAGCAAGTGGCCAATGCAAATCAGCACTACACAGAAGTATCACTTCCCACCAGTCAAAAGGAACATCCAAAATATGTGTAAACACCAGAAAGGCAAGACAGGCCCTGAAGAACAAGGAGCCTTGTTATGCTGATGGGCGAGATGTAAATTGATAACAGCCACTCTGGAGGAGTGCATTCTGTTCACTAAAAGAAGTAAACAACAAAGCTACAGAGCCTAGGGCACTTCCAGTCATAGGAATATACCTTGGGAAAACAGAAAATCAATAAGACACTGCCACCCCAACATTTATGGCTGCACTGCTTAGAAGAACCTCGATTTTGGTACACCTTAAATATCCCGGGAAAGACAAAAATGGTTCAAGAAATTGTGGAACTTAAGTACGATGGAATATCCCTCAGCCATTAATTCAATGTCATAAGGCCAAGGGCAGCATAATGAGTGGATTTACGTACAATGATTCTAAGTGAAATAAGTGACACAGAAAAAGAGACCTGTCATAAGACACCACTAATGAAGGGAATGTAAACATGGCTACACATGAACTGAATTATGAAAGAGAACAGAGGCTCACATTTAGAAAACACTCTTATGCCTTCTTAAGGGGAGAAGAGAGGTGGGGTGATGCATAAAACCGCAGTTTAATATTAGTACAGGTACTGTTCCATAAAAAAAATATGTAATAGTCAGGACCTACCCCTTGCTGAGTGAATGGGACTCAACACCCCCTATTCCCCACAGAGGAATATATCTGACTAGTAAGTATCTTAAAACATATGTATTAATATGTCTCCATAAGGGAATCAAGTGTTTTTAGACCGGCGTAAACACAGCAGTGAAAATCAGCTCAACCCCATTATAAAAAGGAGTTTCAAGCACAGAACAACAACAACAAAAAACTGCGAAATTCTTACACAATTCCTTCAGGGGCTCTGATGAAACCTGGAATGACCCTATCTACACCGACAGCTTGATGAGACATAAGGCTGGACACCTGGGACTGAGAGGACTGGTGAGATTGGGTGAGCAAATACAGACCCTTTAAAGAAATAATGCATGGCACCCATTCCATGGGTCCCAACTCTCCAGGTTGAAGGGAATATTACTACAGCTATAACATGTACGGGAAACCTAGAGAATGGACACACTGTGAATACGAAAGATTTCTAAAACTCAACGAATAGTCCATCTCCTGGTGCTCCTGTTTGACTTTCCAACTGCTTTGCTATCAATCTCCCATCTTGTAGAGTCAGCCCCTTTAACCTCCTGTTTCGCACAGTTTGCAAATTGTGCAGAGGATGAAAGGGAAGAGGGAGAACCAATGAGTAGCTGTAGGCATCTGGACGGGCATATGTCACTCTAATTTCCCGTCAGGAAGAATAATTAACCAAAGTATCATCCTGTCCTCCCCCAGAGTCAGTATAGGTACTCAAGCAAACTTGTGGAAAAAACTAAAAATAGAATTACCATATAATCCAGCAATCCCACTACTGGGCATATACCCAGAGAAAACCAGAAATCAAAAAGACACATTCACCACACTGTTTACTGCAGCACTATTTGCAATACCCAGGTAATGAAAGCGACCTAAGTGCCCACAGACAGACGAATGGATAAAGATGTGGTACATATATAAAATAGAATATTACTCAGCAATACATAGGAAAGAAATTGGGTCATTTCTAGAGACGTTGATGGACCTAGAGACGGTCATACAGCGTGAATTATGTCAAAAACAGAAAAAAACAAGTATTGTATATTAATGCATATATGTGGAACCTAGAAAAATGGTACAGATGAACTGGTTTGCAGTTCAGAGATAGAGACACAGATGTAGAGAACAAACATATGGACACCAAGGAGGGTATGCCATGTGAGGTTGGTGGTGGTATGAATTGGGAGACTGGGATTCACATGTGCACACTTATATGTATAAAATCGATATCCAATAAGAACCTGCTGTATAAAAGAAATAAATCAATTTTTAAAAATTAAAAATAAATAAATAATATTTAATAAAATAAAAAAAAAGTTTTTCCCTTCACATAGATGTATTTATATGAATGCATTTTTCCATTCTTATATCTTTAAATAAAAAAGATAATAAATAAAATCTACCTTGAACCAAAAAGAAAAAAGAAAAAATAAATAAAACAGAACCCCCCAGTTATACAGAGGAAAATCGTATCAGGGCACTTGCTCCAGTTATAAAAAAGTCTTTAGTTTATCAGAGTTGGGAAATCGTCTCCCATGCAGCCAGCAGCCCACCCCCCACAAGGAGCCTCCTCATTGCAGAGCTGGGGGACTGTGCCAAGGCGTCTGTGAGTAAATGTGAGATGAGCCCCAGGCCTGCTGCAGCTGAACTGTTCCCACCCTTCCCAGGTAATACACCTGAATATGTATAAAAACTTGCAAGCCTAGAGGAAGGGATGTGGAGCCACACCAGCGACAGCACGCAGGACGACTTGGCACCTGCAGGCCAGCCAGGATGGTCCTGGCCCCAGACGCTCTTCTGGAAGCTTTCCAATTCCCTACCTGAGATACCCTTCCTGCCACGGCCCCCACTGGTTTTTTACTTCCTCACCTCTGCCCAGGGAGAAATTCCAGTGGCAGGTATGGGTGACACATCCTCTTCTTTAGCAGGTGGCAGCCTGGCAACTCCTGCAGAAAGTCCAGCAGAGCCCCACTCACACCGGGCCACCCACAGAGCCACGGCCCCTCACTACCTCCCACCACCCCAGCCCCGACACTGCTGACGGGGCAGATAATATGGCGTCAGGCACAGCTGCAGGGACTCTTGCTGACTGGAGACTTGTTTATATTGAACTCAACCCAGGCACACCTGGGGAGGCCAGGCACGCAGTGTCAGGCTGCCCAAATCAGCCAATCCTCACCCCTCAGGGGCTCACAGTTGCAGAAAATGAACCTTGCTAAATGGGCCAGGACTAAGGAACAGGTGTGTGCTCCTGAGAGTCAGGATAGACAAGGGGCTGCAGCTCCGGCTAGTTTTCTTATCGTATTATCTGGCCCATGAGTGGGAAACAACATCAAGAAGACCCTATCCTAATAAGAGGAACCCAGGAATCAGGGAAAGGGGTGATGGTGGGTGGAGACAGAGGCTTGGTGCCCTGGCTGCAGTGGAAGTGTCTGGAAGACCAGGCAGAGAGAGGCCACACAGAGTGCTACCCAGGGTCACAGACCTATCAATGCTGTTGTTTGTTAGTTCAAGTCCTGCTCTGAGGTGTTCTGTGTCAGCTGTGAGCGACAGGTGAGCTGGGGGTTCTCTGCAAGGCGGGATATGTGAATGGTTCCTGTGTGCCCATCCCGACCGGGGTACCTGCCCAGGGGAGCTCCGTATCCTGGTAAGGGCCTGACTATGAGAGCCCCATGGGCTGATGGGTAGCTGCACAGGTGAGCCCTGTACCCTGAGAGGGACTTGACCACGAGAGCCTCATGGGCTCTGTGGGTGGGGTGGACCAGCCCAGGTGAGCTCCATATCCTGGGATTGCCCTGACCACGAGAGCCCCGTGGGCTGCTGGAGACCTGGTAAAGGATATCAGGACAGTCAGTGAAGCCACCGAGGATATCCATCCAGTAGCTCCTATTTCCTACACACTGCTGGTCATTCTACCATCCACCAGGTCATGGCATTCTGTATTAGACTTCAATGATGCCTTCCTCTGTATTCCATTCGTCCAAGAGTCACTAGAATTTTTGGCTTGTGAGTGGCAGGACGCAACATGCAACAAAAGCAATAATGCTGGGCCGTCCTGCTGCAATGGTTCAAAAATCTCCACACCATCATTGGGAAAACATTATCTAAAGATCTAAAAGTTCTACCTCTGTAAAAGGGAACCCTCCTTCAATATGCAAATGACATTCTGATCGCCAGCCTACTAAAGACGCCTCTCAACTACCTAGCCAAGAAAGGATAGAAGGTGTCTAAGAAAAATACTCAAATATCCCAGGCTAAGGTGACTTGCCTGGGCTTCATTCTCACAGATGTTCAGAGAAGCGCATCCCAGGAAAGGGAAGAAGCCATTTGCAGGCTTTCCTCTTCTAAAACTAGAAGACAGCTTAGGGGTTCCTGGGGAGGCCAAGGTTTCCTGCATCTGGATCCCTAACTACAGTCTAATAGCTGGGCCTCTATATGAAACACTGACACGAAAAGATGATGATCCTTTTGAATAGAATCCAGAAGCAGCCTTTCAAGAATGGAAAGAGCAGTCAATTCAGACCCTTGCCTAGGAACTCCCTAATTTAGCTAAACCCTTTGACCTTTACATACCCGGTCAAAGATTAATCGCCCTTGGAGCATTAGTGCAAAAACTGGGACCACTTGAAATGGAACAACACAAGAATGCCCTTCAGGTATGACAAACTATGGTCACCAAGGCCTTTGCCTGCCGCCCCATCAGGCCAGGATACTGTGGTATCTAAAAACCTGGAAATCAGCAGCCCACAAGGCCAGCTTGCTCCTAAGGGAAAAGGAACCCATTTGGTGATCCTAACCACCCATCATTCCCTGAAGTTGCAGGGGTCACTCCATGGACACACTGGACTTGAGTGTGGAAGCCCTCCAACACCAACTTCCAGAGAGACACACGGGGTCAATGGGCCCCCATGATGACCTGTGTGACCATCACTTGACCTGGAGTTTCTCTCAGAAAATAACAAGAGTGTGCCCCGAAAGAGCAGACTAGTGCTTGCAGGACTTACTGCACCCAGAGGGGAGCTAATAAGCTTGGCGGGGGAAAGGTATATCACACATTCACCATAGAAAACCCTACAGACTCCACGGAGACAGTGGCCAATATGACCGGCTGGACTCCTGGCTATTTCAAAAGGCGTTTGACTCAGTGGCCGTCATGGTCCTGGATCACCACTGTCCGTGGACTCTCTGGCAGTTGAGAAGGCAGAGCTCTGAAACCTGGTGCTATTTGTACGTTAATTCAGGGACCTAATTAAAGAATGCACAGACTACTGGTCAGAGCATCTAGGCTGGCGGAGTCCGTCAGCTTTAGGTCGCCGAACAAATGTGGGTTGGGATGAAAACTGCCACTGCTGCGTCTCTGTGCATCTCTTTCCTGGATCTTTAAAGGTCATTAGAATCTATAACACTTCCAATGCTGGCGCTCAGGAGGACGAGCAGTGAAGCAGGAGACCTGTGGACAATCAACGTCACCTGGAGGCTGCTGGGGAGAAGTTTTGTCCCTCCCCCCGTGTATGAGAACTCCCAATTCAGCATGAAGCAGTTACAGAAGAGGGGTCTGCACCCTCAATACCCCAAGAATGAGGAACTGGACAAAAAGCAGAGGAGGTGTTCGTCTCCAGCAAAGTTCATTAAAAATTCCAGGGAGATAAAAATAGAATCTGGGCAATAAAATAATGTCTAACCTTTTTTTTCCCTTGTGCTTTGTCTAATTTCACATGCTGCTAGGGTTCCGCATGCAGAGGTCCCACACCCGGCACTTCAGACCCAATTTCCTAGTGCAGAATGGCTGGGTCGGCACCTCAGCTAATGGGACCCCATGCAGACTCCACGACATAAAGCCTGAGCTGCAGCCAACCCGGCCCTCGAGAGCTCCATCCCTCCCTCCTGCTGATGGTACAGGGATCCCTACACAGCAGCCCAGCACACAGCCCGTGGGGGAGTTCACGCTCTCACCACTCCATTCTGTAGTCAAAATATAAAGTTTCCTTTGCTCCTGAACCAAACTCAGTCTTGATCTGTTGGCTCCAATGACACTGGGCAGGGGGACCCCTGTTGGGGTTCACTCTGGAGGATCAGTAACAGAAATTGAGAACATTGTAACGTCAATGAACAGATGTGTGAGCCAAACTGTAGTTAACATAGAGCAGTGTGTAAGTCTCAGGTAAAATAAGATGTTTCAGAGACTTACATTTGATATTTCTATCACATTATTATAAGCAAGTTTAGTGAAGACGTCTGTCTTATTTGTCAGGTCAACATTAGAGAAATGAAGTGATTTATTTCCAAGGATGTACATCGAATACTCTTGGCTGAAGCTTCAATCTTGTTTTGAATGCTTTTCCATTGAAAATGATACATCTCTTTCATCTCCACCATTTATGAGAAGTATAAAACCTTATAATTTATTATTACCAAAGGGGAAAGGTAGCAGGAGGGATAAATTAACAGTTTGGGATTAACACATACACACTGCTATGTATAAAATAGATCATCAACAAGGAACTACTGTATAGCACAGGGAACTACACTGAATATTTTGCAATAACCTATAAAGGGAAATAATCTGAAAAAGAATAGATATTTTTATCGACATCATCTATAAATGACAGATAAAATGTAACCTAAATGAGGCCAATGATGAGCGTTTCTGAACCTGAAGACTTCAATCATTTAAAGTTCAGACTCTGCCTATTTCACAAGGCCCTTAATGGACATACGTGTAGCCATAGCTTACAAATTCCCCAGTTTGGGGTTCGGGGAGGCACTGATTTGGAAAAATCCCTGGTGTCCCCCTTACATACATGGGACCCTTCCTACTGCTAAAACATGCCTGTCACACCAAGAGGATGGTACAGCATTTGATCGGAAAGAGTTTGGAGAAGGCACCTCATCTACCCGTCACCTGGTGCTCGGGTTCACCCCCCGCCCAGCATCTTTCCTAACAATCTCCTCACTTCGGGATATAAGCACCATCAACATCCTGTTGCACACAGTTGGGAATTTGTCCAGAGGATGAAGCGGAAGGATGAGAAAAAATTAAAGACAAGTCCTAGGTGTTCGGACAGGTACATGCCACTCTAATTTCCAATCCGAAAGACAAATTCATCAAAGGCTAGAATTGAACACGGAAACAGAATAGGGCTAGAGGAAATCCTGTGGTTTTGTGGCCAGTTTACAAAAACAGAAGTTGAAAAATGAAACTCAGGGGCACTAAAATTCATGAAACTACAGAGTTGAAAATATCTATCTTCGAAAAATGTCTTGAGGTAAGTCACAGAAAAGGACTTGTAAGCAAGGGAGAGTGACAGGAAAGAGATTTGAAGAGGTAGAAAGGACTCCCCATTAAAGCACAAGAAAAGGGGCTGAACATCGCCAATGATGCAGTTGACCAAAAAAGGCGTATGCAGTTTTTTCTGAATATATTCAAGTAAAGGCCATACACACTTTTTATCCAACCAAACAGGTGGGCACTGGAAATCAATACTACAAAATATATCACTTCATATCAGTCAGAAGGGCCATCCACATAAAGTGAAAATACCAGAAATGAAGGATGGGGCAAGGAGAAAAGGGAGCCCTGTGAGGCTGATAGTGGAAATGTAATTTGCCAATGGCCACTCTGAAGAAGTGTATTGTTTTTGCTAGAACAAGTAAAAAATGAGCTACAGAGCATAGGACACTTGCACTCATGGGCGTATACCTAGGGGAAAACAAAAATCAACAGGAAACAACCCCCCCCAACGTTTACCACTACTCTATTAAAAAGAGCCTCGACTTGGATATAACCTAAATGTCCCTGGAAGGATAAAATGGATAAAAGAGATGTGGTACTTATGTAGAGTGGAATATTACTCAGCCAGAAATCAATGGAATAAGGTCAGTTGTAACAACTCTGGAGGAGTTACATACAATCATTCTAAGTGACATATGTCAGAAAGAAAAAGACACATATCATAAGATGTCACTTAAAGGTGGAATGAAAAATGGCTACACATGAAATAAATGACAAAACAGAAACATAGTCAAATATGTAAAAAACAGACATAAGGCTGCTAAATGCGAAAGGTGGAGAAGGGTGAGGCATTATCCAGGAGGTTGAAATTAGCAAAGATACTGTTCCAAGTACCAAATTGAGTAATCGACAAGGCATAAAAGGTACCTCAAAGAACTGCACTCAGCACACTCAAGTCACTGGAAAATAATATATATGACTTGTAAGAATCTGAAAAATAATTTATTGATGTCTCACAGTACGTGAATCAAGTGGATGTACAGCAGCAAAAAACAGAGCTTTGAAAATCAGCTGTAACCAATATAATAATAAATATTAAAATATTTGTAAAAACAGTGAGACAGATAAAAATTTTTAAAACTTTTGTTGAAGGGTTATGATGTAACATGGATTGAACACATCTAGACACACAGCAGGATGATATATAAGGCAGGAAGCTACGCACACTAAGAGATGTTAGACAGGCTGGGTGAGGAATTGCAGACCTTTTAAAGTAATACTTCCTGGTACCCATTCCATGGGTCCCAAATCTGCAGGTTCAAGTGAATCTTCCTACAGCGAAAACATGCATGGGAAACCGAGACAAATGTACACCGTGTGATCAGGAAAGGTGTCTAAAATGCACCTCATTTTTGATCTCCGGGTGCTGGGGTTTGCCATTCCAGCCTTGTTACTAACAATCTCCCCACTTGGAGAATCAACACCTTTAACCTCCTGTTTCACACAGTTTGCAATTGGTGCAGAGGATAAACGGGAAGAGGGGGAACCAATGAGAGACTAGCTGTAGGAGTTTCGACAGGCACATGTCACTCTAATTTCCCATAAGGAAGAAGAAATAACCAAAAGCTCAGCCTGCCTCCCCAGAACCAGAATAGGGTCTGAAGCAATACAGTGGTTTGGCGGCCAGCTCACATAAAAAGCGAGTTGAAAAATGGAGATCAGGAGCAGGTAATTCAAAGACCTGCAAAAATGTAAATGATAACCAACGTCCAAAAATATATTCAGGTAAGGCAACGAAGAGGATCTGAACGAGAGGCAGAATTGCAGGAAACAGATTTCAAGAGATAGATTGGACTCACATTTAAAGCACATGAAAAGCATCAGAATTTCTAAAATGATGCATTTGGGCAAAAGGGCGTCTGCGTTTTTTGCTGGATATCTTCAGGAAAAAAACACATACACAGTTTTTTGCCAACCAAGCAAGCGAGAAATGTAAATCTGCACAACAAAAAAGCCTCAATTTCCACTGCTCAGAAGGGTAATCCGAAAAAAGTGTACAAACCAGATATGCAGGAGGGGCCATGGAGAACAGGGAGCTTTGTCACGCTGATTGGTGGGGTATAAATATCCAAGAGGCGCTCTGGAGAAGAATATGGTGTTTCCTAAAACATCTAAAAAACAAAGCTACCGAGCATAGGGGACTTCCACTCACGGGCATATAACTTGAGAAGACTAAATATCAACAAGAAACAGCCACACCAAAGTTTAGGGCTGCTTTGTTTACAAAAAATAGACTTCAGTACACCTTAAATATCCCAGGAAAGACAAAAGTGGATAAAGAAGTTGTGGTACTTATGCACTATGGTATATCCCTCAGTCATGGAATCAATGTCATAAAGACAGTAGCAGCATAATGACTGGATTAAGGTACGATGATTCTAAGGGAAATAGGTAACACAGAAAAATAAATTTATCATAAGATATCACATATGAAGGGAATGTAAACATGGCTACACATGAGCTGAATTAGAAAACAGATGAGAGTCTCACATTTAGAAAAAAAAAACAAAACACTTATGCCTGCTTATGGGGAAAGGTGAGATGGGTTGATGCATAAAACCAGACTTTGATATCAGCACAGGTAGCGTTCCATAAAACAAATGTGTAATAGACAAGACCTACTCCTTGCTCAGTGAACTGAACTCAAGATCCCCTGTTCCCTGCAGAGCAATATATCTGACTAATAAGAATCTTAATACCTATGTATTGATATGTCTCCCTAAGGGAATCAAGAGTGTATAGCGTGGCATAAACACGGCACTGAAAATCAGCTCAACCCCATTATAATAATCAATTTCAAACTAAAACACAAATGCAGCGAAATCCTTATAGAATTTGTTAAGGGGCTCTGATGCAATTGGGACTGACCACAACTACACCCACAGCTGGATGAGACATAAGGCTGGACACTTGGGGCTGAGAGGATTGGTGAGGTTGTGTAAGCAAATGGAGACCATTTAAAGCAATAATGCGTGCAACCCATTCTTTGGGTCCCAAATCTGGGGTCAAGTGAATCTTATTACAGCTAAAACATGCATGGGAAACGCAGAGGATGGGACAACATGTGATCCGGACAGGTTTCTAAAATACACCACCTTTATCCTCTCCTTGAGCTCTGGTTCACAATTCCAGCCACTTTACTATAAATCTCCCCGCCTAGAGAGTCTGTGCATTTAACCTCCTGTTTCACACAGTTTGCAATTTGTGCGGAGATTAAAAGGGAATAGGGGGAACCAATGAGAGACATGCTGTAAGCATTTGGACGGGCACACGTCAATCTAAATTCCCATCAAGAAGAATAATTAACCAAATGCTTAGCCTGCTGCACCAGAACATGGATATGGCCAGACACAATCCTGCGGGTTTGTGGCCAGCTCACAAACAAAGCGAGTTGAAAAACTGAGCTCAGGTTCTCTGGAATTCACAAACCTGCAGAGTTATAATGGACAACTACCGTCCAAAAATATGTTGAAGGAAGGAAATGAGGAGGAGGTTAATTCAAGGCAGGATTTCACGAAACATATTTCAAGAAATAGATTGGAATCACAATTTAAGCACAGGAAATGCGGCCCAATTTTGACAATGATGCACTTAGCCAAAAATGGCGTATGTGTTTTCCCGCAATATATTCAAGTCAACACGCATATGCCCTTCTTAGCCAACCAAGCAATTGGGCAATGCAAATCCTCACTACAAAGTAGTCTCATTTCCAACTGGTTAAACAGAACATCTAAAAAAATTGTAAAACCTAGAAAGGCAGCACAGCTGTGTGGAACAAGGAGCCTTGTGACAATGATGGGAGGGATGTAAATAGACAAGTGCCACTCTGCAGAAGTCCATGGTGTTTCCTAAAACATCTAAAAACAGAGCTACAGAGCCTAGGGCACTTCCACTCATGGGATAATACATTGGGCAAACAGAAAATCAACAAGAAAAAGCCACACCAAAGTTTAGGGCTGCTCTCTTTACAAGAAAGTCGACTTCAGTATACCTGAAATATCCCAGGAAAGAAAAAAGTTGAAAAAGAAGTTGTGGTACTTACATACTATGGGATATCCTTCAGCCATGGAATCAACGTCATAAAGCCAGTAGCAGCATAATGACTGGATTTAGGTACGATGTTTTAAGTGAAATAAGTAACACAGAAAAAGAAACTTATCAAAAGATATCACTTCTGAAGTGTACGTAAACATGGCTACACAAGAGCTGAATTAGAAAACAGAACAGAGCCTCACATTTAGAAAAAAAAAACTCTTATATCTGCTTAAAGCAAAAGGTGAGGTGTAGTGATGCATAAAACCAGAGTTTGATATTAGCACAGGTACAATTCCAAAAACCAAACGTGTAATAGACAAGACCTACTCCTTGCTCAGTGAACTGGACTCAACATCCCCTATTGCCTGCAGAGGAATATATCTGACACGAATGAATTTTAATTCCTATGTATTCAAATATGTCCATAATGGAATCAAGCGTGTATAGAGTGGCATAAACCCGGCAGTGAAAATCAGCTCAACCCCATTATAAAAATTAATTTCAAAAACAATACACAAAAACTACAAAATTCTTATGAAATTCATTCACGGGCTCTGAAGCAAACTGGATTGACCCAATCTACACCAACAGCAGGATGAGACATAAGGCTGCACACTTGGGGCTGAGAGCATTGGTGAGGTTGTGAGCAAATGCAGACCATTTAAAGCAGTAATGCATGCAACCCATTCCATCGGTCCCAACACTCTAGATTCAGGGGAATCATATTTCAGCTAAAACATGCATGGGAAACCCAGAGGATGGGACAACGTGTGATCCAGAGAGCTTTATAAAACCCTCCTCTTTTTTCCTCTCCTTCTGTCGGGTTTGCATTCCAGTCACTTTACTATAAATCTCCCCTATTGGAGAATCCGCACATTTAGCCTCATGTTTCACATTGTTCACAAATTGTGTGCAGGATGAAGGGGAAGAGGTAGAACGAATGAGAGATTTGCTGTAAGCATTTGGACGGACACATGGCACTCTAATTTCCCATCATGAAGAATAGTTAACCCAAACCTCATACTGTTGACCCAGAACGCTGATATGGCCTGAAGCAATCATACAGGTCTGTGGCAAGCTCAGAAAAAAAGTGAGTTGAAAAATGGAGCTCAGCGTCTCAGGAATTCACAAAATTTCAGACTTATAATGGACAACTATCGTCCAAAAATCTGCTGAGGAAAGGAAACGAGGAGGACCGGAAATTGAGGCAGGACTGCAGAAAATATATTTGAAGAGGTAGATAGGAATCGCACTTAAGCGTAGGAAATGTGGCACAACTTCGACAATGACGTACTTGGCCAAAAGTGCGTATGGGATTTTTCCGCAATATTTTCAGGAAAACACATATACGCACTTTTTGGCCAAGGAATGAAGTGTGCAATGCAAAGCCGGACTACAAATAAGTCTCAATTCCCACTGGTCAAACAGAACATCCAAAAAAATAAAAAATGTAAAATCTAGAAATGCGGCACAGCCGTGTGGAAGTGAGACTTGTTACGCTGATGAGAGGGATGTAAATTGCTAAAAATCACTCTGGACGAGTCCATGTTGTTTCCTAAAACATCTGAAAACTCAGCTACAGAGCTTAGGATACTTCCACTCATGGGCGTATACATTGGGAAAACTGAAAATCAACAAGGAACAGCCACCCCAAAGTTTAGGGATGCTTTGTTTACAAAAAAATCGACTTCAGTACACCTTAAATAACGCAGGAAAGACAAAAGTGGATTAAGAAGTTGTGGTACTTACGTACTATGGGGTATCACTCAGCCATGGAATAAATGACATAAAGACAGTAGAAGCATAATGACTGGATTAAGGTACGATGATTCTAAGGAAAATAAGTAACACAAGAAAAGAAACTTATCATAAGATATCACATATGAAGAGAATGTAAACATGGCTACACATGAGCTGAATTAGAAAACAGAACAGAGTCTCACATTTAGAAAAAAAAAAAACTCTTTTGCCTGCTTAATGGAAAAGGTGAGGTGGGTTGATGCATAAATCCAGAGTTTTATATCAGCACAGGTAGCATTCCATAAAACAAATGTGTGATAGACAAGACCTACTCCTTGCTCAGTGAACTGAACTCAACATCCCCTGTTCCCTGCAGTGGAATATATCTGATTAGTAAGAATCTTAATACCTATGTATTGATATGTCTCCGTAAGGGAATCAAGAGTGTGTAGAGTGGCATAAACACGGCAGTGAAAATCAGCTCAACCCCATTATAATAATCAATTTCAAACTAAAACACAAAAACAGCGAAATCCTTACAGAATTTGTTAAGGGGCTCTGATGCAATTGGGACTGACCACATCTACACCCACAGCTGGCTGAGACATAAGGCTAGACACATGGGGCTGAGAGGATTGGTGAGGTTGTGTGAGCAAATGCAGACCATTTAAAGCAATAATGCGTGCAACCCATTCTTTGGTTACCAACTCTCTGGGGTCCGGGGAATCTTATTACAGCTAAAACATGCATGGGAAACCCAGAGGATGGGACAACATGTGATCCGGACAGGTTTCTAAAATACACCTCCTTTATCCTCTCCTTGTGCTACGGTTCACAATTCCAGCCACTTTACTATAAATCTCCCCACTTACAGACTCAGTGCCTTTAACCTCCTGTTTCACACAGTTTGCAATTTGTGCGGAGATTAAAAGGGAATAGGGGGAACCAATGAGAGACATGCTGTAAGCATTTGGACGGGCACACGTCAATCTAATATCACATCACGAAGAATATTTAAACAAATGCTCAGCCTGCTGCACCAGAACACGTATATGGACTGACACAATCCTGCGGGTTTGTGGCCAGCTCACAAAAAGAATGAGTTGAAAAACTGAGCTCAGGTTCTCTGGAATTCACAAACCTGCACAGTTATAATGGACAACTATCGTCCAAAAATTTGTTGAAGGAAGGAAATGAGGAGGACTTTAATTCGAGGCAGGATTTCAGGAAACATATTTCAAAAAGTAGATTGGAATCACAATTTAAGCACAGGAAATGCGGCCCAAATTTTACAATGATGCACTTGGCCAAAAATGGCGTATGTGTTTTCCCGCAATATATTCAAGTCAACATGCATATGCCCTTTTTCGTCAACCAAGCAAGTGGGCAATGCAAATCCTCACTACAAAGTAGTCTCATTTCCAACTGGTTAAACAGAACATCCCCAAAAATTGTAAAACCTAGAAAGGCAGCACAGCTGTGTGGAACACGGAGTCTTGTGACAATGATGGGCGGGATGTAAATTGACAAGGGCCACTCTGGAGATGATCATGGTGTTTCCTAAAATATCTAAAAGCAGAGCTCCACAGCCTAGGGTACTTCCACTCATGTTCAAATACACTGGGCAAACAGAAAGTCAACAAGAAACAGCCATACCAAAGTTTAGGGCTGCTCTGTTTACAAGAAAGTCGACTTCAGTACACCTTAAATATACCAGGAAAGAAAAAACTTGATAAAGAAGTTGTGGTACTTACATACAATGGGATATCCCTCAGATATGGAATCAATGTCATAAAGCCAGTAGCAGCATAATGACTGGATTTAGGTACGATGTTTCTAAGTGAAATAAGTAACACAGAAAAAGAAACTTATCATAAGATATCACTGCTGAAGTTTATGTAAACATAGATACACATGAGCTGAATTAGAATATAGAACAGAGTCTCACATTTAGAAAAAAACTCTTATATCTGCTTAAAGCGAAAGGTGAGGTGGTGTGATGCATAAAACCAGACTTTGATATTAACACAGGTACAATTCCATCAACCAAACGTGTAATAGACAAGACCTACTCCTTGCTCAGTGAACTAGACTCAACATGTCCTATTCCCTGCAGAGGATTATATCTGACTAGTATGAATTTTAATTCCTATGTATTCAAATATGTCTGTAAGGGAATCATACGTGTATAGAGTGGCATAAACATGGCAGTGAAAATCAGCTCAACCCCATTATAAAAATTAATTTCAAAAACATTACACAAAAACAACAAAATTCTTTTGAAATTCATTCAGGGGCTCTGAAGCAACCTGGATTGACCCCATCTACACCCACAGGTGGATGAGACATAACGCTTGACACTTGGGGCTGAGAGCATTGGTGAGGTTTTGAGCAAATGCAGACCATTTAAAGCAATAATGCATGCAACCCATTCCAAGGGTCTCAACACTCTAGATTCAAGGTAATCTTATAACTGCTAAAACATGCATGGGAAACCCAGAGGATGGGACATTTTGTGATCCGGACAGCTTTATAAAACCCTCCTCCTTTTTCGTCTCCTTGTGTTGGTGTTTTGCATTCCAGTCACTTAACAATAAATCTCACCTCTTGGAGAATCAGCACATTTAACCACATGTTTCACACTGTTCACAAATTGTGTGCAGGATAAAGGGGAAGACCTGGAACGAAAGAGAGATTTGCTGTAAGCATTTGGAACGGCACATGGCACTCTAATTTCCCATCATGAAGAAGAGTAAACCAAAACCTCATTCTGCCGCCCCAGAATGCAGATATGGCCTCAAGCAAACATACAGGTCTCTGGCAAGCTCAGAAAAAAAGCGAGTTGAAAAATGGAGCTCAGGGTCTCAGGAATTCACAAACTTTCAGAGTTACAAAGGACAACTATCGTCTAAAAATCTGCTGAGGAAAGGAAACGAGGAGGACCGAAATTGAGGCAGGACTGCAAGAAACATATATGAAGATGTAGATAGGAATCGCATTTAAGCACAGGAAATGTGGCACAACTTCGACAGTGATGCACTTGGCCAAAAGGGCGTATGGATTTTTAACTCAATATGTTCAAGGAAACACACTTACGCACATTTGGCCAACAAATCAAGTGGGCAATGCCAAACGGAATACAAATATGTCTCATTTCCCACTGGTCAAAACGAACATCCAATAAAAAAATGTAAAATCTAGAAACGCAGCACAACCGTGTGGAACAGTGATCCTTGTTACACTGATGGGAGGGATGTAAATTGCTAAGACCCACTCTGGACAAGTCCATGGTGTTTCCTAAAATATGTGAAAACTTAGCTACAGAGATTAGGGTACTTCCACTCATGGGCGTATACATTGGGAAAACTGAAAATCAACAAGAAACAGCCACCCCAAAGTTTAGGGCTGCTGTGTTTACAAAAAAAAAAACACCTTCAATTCACCTCAAATAACCCAGGAAAGACAAAAGTGGATAAAGAAGTTGTCGTATTTACGTACTATGTGATATTCCTCAGCCATGGAATCAAGGTCATAAAGCCAGTAGCAGCATAATGACTGGAGTAAGGTACGATGATTCTAAGGGAAATAAGTAACACAGAAAAAGAAACTTATCATAAGATATCACTCACGAAGGGAATGTAAACATGGCTACACATGAGCTGAATTAGAAAACAGAACAGAGTCTCACATTTAGAAAAAAATATAAGACACTCATGCCTGCTTAAGGGAAAGGTGAAGTGGGTTGATGCATAAAACCAGAGTTTGATATTAGCACAGTTAGCGTACCATAAAACAAATATTTAATAGACAAGACCTACTCCTTGCTCAGTGAACTGAACTCAACATTCCCTATTCCCTGCAGATTAATATATCTGACTAGTAAGAATCTTAATACCTATGTATCGATATGTCTCCTTAAGGGAATCAAGAGTGTACAGAGTGGCATAAACACAGCAGTGAAAATCAGTTCAACCCCATTAAAAAAATAAATTTCAAACTAAAACACAAAAACAGTGAAAGCCTTACAGAATTTGTGAAGGGGCTCTGTTGCAATTGGGACTGACCATATCTGCACACACAGCTGGATGAGACATAATGCTGGACACTTGGGTCTGAGAAGATTGGTGAGGTTGTGTGAGCAAATGAGACCATTTAAAACAATAATGCGTGCAACCCATTCCTTGGGTCCCAGCACTCTGGCGTCCAGGGAATCTTATTACATCTACAACATGCATGGCAAAACCAGTGGATGGGACAACATGTGATCTGGACAGGTTTGTAAAATACAACTCCTTTATCGTCTCCTTGTGATCGGGTTAACCATTCCAGCCACTTTACTATTATTCTCCCTGAATAGAGTGTCAGTGCCTTTAACCTCCTGTTTCACACAGTTTGCAATTTGTGTGGAGATTAAAAGGGAATAGGGAGAACCAATGAGAGACATGCTGTAAGCATTTGGACGGGCACACACCACTATATTTTCTCATCATGAAGAATATTTAACCAAATGCTCAGCCTGCTGCTACAGAACATTGATATGACCTGACGCAAGCCGGCGGGTTTCTGGCAAGCTCACAAACAAAGCGAGTTGAAAAACTGAGCTCAGGTTCTCTGGAATTCACGAACCTGCAGAGTTATAATGGACAACTATTGTCCAAAAATTTCTTGAAGGAAGGAAACGAGGAGGACTTTAATTCGAGGCAGGATTTCAGGAAACATATATCAAGAAGTAGATTGGAATTGCATTTTAAGCTCAGGAAATGCAGCACAATTTTGACAATGATGCACTTGGCCAAAAATGGCGTGTGTTTTCCCGCAATATATTCAAGTCAACACTCATATGCCATTTTTGGTCAAGCAAGTAAGTGGGCAATGCAAATTCTCACTACAAAGTAATCTCATTTCAAACTGGTTAAACAGAACATGCAAAAAATATTGTAATAACTAGAAAGGCAAAACAGCTGTGTGGAACAAGGAGTCTTGTGACATTGATGGGCCTGATGTAAATTGACATGAGCCTCTCTGGAGAAGTCCATGGTGTTTCCTAAATCATATAAAAACAGAGCTACAGATCATAGGGTACTTCCACTCATGGGCTTATACATTGGGCAAACAGAAAATCAACAAGAAACAGCCACACCAAAGTTTAGGGCTGCTCTGTTTACAAGAAAATCGACTTCAGTACACCTTAAATATCCCAGGAAAAAGAAAAGTTGATAAAGAAGTTGTGTTACTTACATACTATGGGATATCCTTCAGCCAGGGAATCAATGTCATAAAGCCAGTAGCAGCATAATGACTCGAGTAAGGTACAATGATTCTAAGGGATATAAGTAACACAGAAAAAGAAACTTATCATAAGATATCACTTATGAAGTGTATGTAAACATGGTTACACATGAGCTGAATTAGAAAACAGAACAGAGTCTCACATTTACAAACAAAACTCTTATATCTGCTTAAAGTGAAAGGTGAGGTGGGGTCATGCATAAAACCAAACTTTGCTATTAACACAGGTAAAATTCCAAAAACCAAACGTATAATAGACAGGACCTACTCCTGACTCAGTGAACTGGACTCAACATCCCCTATTCCCTGCAGAGGAATATATCTGACTCGAATGAAATTTATTTCCTATGTATTCAAATATGTCCGTAAGGGAATCAAACGTGTATACAGTGGCATAAACACGGCAGTGAAAATCAGTTCAACCCCATTATAAAATTTAATTTCAAAAACAATACACAAAAACAGCAAAATTCTTACAAAATTCATTCAGGGGCTAAGAAGCAACCTGGATTGACCCAATCTACACAAACAGCTGGATGAGACATAAGGCTGGACACTTGGGGCTGAGAGCATTGGTGAGGTTATGAGCAAAGGCAGACCATTTAAAGCAATAATACATGCAACCCATTCCATGGGTCCCAACACACTAGATTCAAGGGAAACTTATGACAGCAAAAACCTGCAGGGGAAACCCAGAGGATGGGACAACGCCTGAGCCGGACAGCTTTATAACACACTCCTCATTTTTCCTCTCCTTCTGTCGGGTTTGCCATTCCAGACACTTTACTATTAATCTCCCCTCTTGAAGAATCAACACATTTAACCTCATGTTTCACACTGCTCACAAATTGTGTGGACGAAGAAAGGGAAGAGGTGTAAGCAATGAGAGATTTGCTGTAAGCATTTGAACGGGCACATGGCACTCTAATTTCCCATCATGAAGAAGAGTTAACCCAAACCTCATTCTGCCGCCCCAGAACCCAGAGAGGGCCTGAAGCAATCCCATGGGTCTGTGGCAAACTCAGAAAAAAAGTGAGTTAAAAATGGAGCTCAGGGTCTCAGGAATTCACAAACTTTCAGAGTTATAATGGACAACTATCATCCAAAAATCTGTTTAGGGAAGGAAACGAGGAGGACCGGAAATTGAGGCAGGACTGCAGGAAACATATTTGAAGAGGTAGATAGGAATCTCCATTTAAGCACAGGAAATGTGGCATAACTGCGACAATGATGCTCTTGGCCAAAAGGTCGGATGTGTTTTTTCTTCAATATATTCAAGAAAACACGCATACACACTTCTTGGCCAACGATTCAACTGGACAATGCAAAGACGGACTACAAATAAGTCTCATTTCCCACTGGTCAAACAGTACATCCAAAAAAAAAATTTAAATCTAGAAATGCAGCACAGCCTTGTGAAACAGTGAGCCTTCTTACGCTGATGGGAGAGATGTAAATTGATAAGAGCCACACTGGACAAGTCAATGGTGTTTCCTAAAACATCTGAAAACTGAGCCACAGAGCTTAGGGTACTTCCACTCATGGGCGTATACATTGGGAAAACTGAAAATCATCAAGAAACAGACACCACAAAGTTGAGGGCTGCTTTGTTTACAAAAAAATCCACTTCAGTACACCTCAAATAACCCAGGAACGACAAAAGTGGATAAAGAAGTTGTGGTACTTACGTTCTATTGAATATCCCTCAGCTATGGAATCAATGTCATAAAGCCAGTAGCAGCATAATGACTGGAGTAAGATACGATGATTCTAAGGGAAATATGTAACGGAGAAAAAGAAACTTATCATAAGATATCACTTATGAAGGGAATGTAAACATGGCTACACATGAGCTGAATTAGAAAACAGAACAGAGTTTCACGTTTAGAAAAAAAATACACTTATGCCTGCTTAAGGGGAAAGGTGAGGTGGGTTGATACATAAAACCAGAGTTTGATATTAGTACAGGTAGAGTTCCATAAAACAAATGTGTAATAGACAAGACATACTCCTTGCTCAGTGAAATGAACTCAACATCCACTGTTCCCTGCATATTAATATATCTGACTAATAAGAATCTTAATACCTATGTATTGATATGTTTCCATAAGGGAATCAAGAGTGTATAGAGAGGCATAAACACGGCAGTGAACATCACCTCAACCCCATTATAAAAATAAATTTCAAACTAAAACACAAAAACAGGGAAATCCTTACAGAATTCGTTAAGGGGCTCTGATGCAATTGGGACTGACCACATCTACACCCACAGCTGGATGAGACATGAGGCTGGACACTTGGGGCTGAGAGGATTGGTGAGGTTGTGTGAGCAAATGCAGACCATTTAAAGCAATAATGCGTGCCACCCATTACTTGAGTGCCACCTCTCTGGGATCCAGGGAATCTTATTACAGCTAAAACATGCATGGGAAACCCAGAGGTTGGGATAACGTGTGACCCGGACAGGTTTCTAAAATACACCTCTTTATCCTCTCCTTGTGCTCAGGTTCACCATTACAGCTACTTTACTATAAATCTCGCCGCTTAGAGAGTCAGGGTCTTTAACCACCTGTTTGAAACAGTTTGCAATTTGTGTGGAGATTAAAAGGGAATAGGGGGAACCAATGAGAGACATGCTGTAAGCATTTGGACGGGCACACGTCCCTCTAATTTCCCATCACGAAAAATATTTAACCAAATGCTCCGCCTGCTGCAGCAGAGCATGGATATGGCCTGACGCAATCCTGCGGGTTTGTGGCCAGCTCACAAACAAAGCGTGTTGAAAAACTGAGCTCAGGTTCTCTGGAATTCACAAAGCTGCAGAGTTATAATGGACAACTATCGTCCAAAATTCTGTTGAAGGAAGGAAATAAGGAGGACTTTAATTCGAGGCAGGATTTCAGGAAACATATTTCAAGAAGTAGATTGGAATCGCATTTAAAGCACAGGAAATGTGGCCCAATTTTGACAATGATGCACTTGGCCAAAAATGGCGTATGTGTTTTCCCGCAATATATTCAAGGAAACACGCATATGCCCTTTTTTGTCAACCAAGCAAGTGGGCAATGCAAATCCTCACTACAAAGAACTCGTGTTTCCAACCGGTTAAACAGAACCTCCAAAAGAATTGTAAAATCGAGAAAGGCTGCACAGCTGTGTGGACAGGGAGTCTTGTGACAATGATGGGCGGGATGTAAATTGACAAGAGCCACTCTGGAGAAGTCCATGGTGTTTCCTGAAACATCTAAAAACAGAGCTACAGAGCCTAGGGTACTTCCACTAATGGGCTAATACATTGGGCAAACAGAAAATCAACAAGAAACAGCCACACCAAAGTTTAGGGCCGCTCTGTTTACAAGAAAATGGACTTCAGTACACCTTAAATATCTCAGGACAGAAAAAAGCTGATAAAGAATTTGTGCTACTTACATACTATGGGATATATCTCAGCCATGGAATCAATGTCATAAAGCCCGTAGCAGCATAATGACTAGATTTAGGTACGATGTTTCTAAGTGTAATAAGTAACACAGAAAAAGAAACTAGTCATAAGGTATCACTGGGCTGGAGCTGCTGCTGTTGGCGGCATTGGCGGTGCGGAGCATTGACCGGTGGTGGTTTCCCTCCTTGGTGCGGTGTGGGGAGCGGGCAACACCCCCCAGGACCCCTGAAAGTTCGTGGCCTTTTTTTTTTTCTTTAAGGGCGATTCTCAGGTTTTTAGCTCCGAGAACTGCTCTCCTCCTCCTCTAACTCCTCTCACCACTCCTCTGTCCTCCGTCAGGATCCGATTTTGTTTGAAAAATTTTCCCCACCAATTTTCAGTGGCTTGGGTCACCGGGTGTTTTTTTTTATTTGTTTGTTTTTGTTTTTATCTTTTCTCGGCGTTGCCACCCCTCTTGTTTGTGTTGTGTGTGGAAATGGCGAACTCGGCAAATACAAACACCGTCATAAGGAGTGGTTTGGTGGCCAGCGGGAGCTTCTTTCAGGCGGCAGCAATGGCCGGACAAGGCGGGGGCGGGGACGGCCGCGACTCCCGGCCTCGGCTCTCCTCCGTCACCCACGCGGCCTCTGCCGCCGCTTCCCGCCTCAGGCGGAGCGGGCCGGTGAACAGGGCGGCGGGCACGCGCGTGTGCCGAGGCTCAGGACCGCCGCGGCGGGGAGGGCTGGGGCGCCTACTGGGCCTGGGGCCGCCGCGGGTCGGTAGGGCCGGGGCAAGCGCGCGACCCCGGCCCCAGACCCCGGCTGACAGGAGGGAGGGCGGGAGGGGCGCCGCCACTTCTCCCCGAAGCGGGCCCGGCCGTGCCGGCTGGAGAAGTGCTCCCGGAGCAGCCTCAAAACAAAAACCGTGTTTGGGGAGCTGGGCGACTCCCCAAGACCCACCACGATCCACTTTAACGCAGTGAAAGGTTAATGGCTAATTTGGGAGTTACTTTGGGCGTTTTGGCGGTTGTGCTTAAAGAGCCTTCAGTGGGGCCATTTTATTTAAAAAAAAAAAAGACGAAGGTTGAAAAGCACTTATCTCGGTTCCTTCCGAACTGGTAAAATGGCGAAGGGGGAGCAAAACCCCCATCGTATCTTCGACTAGCAAAAGCACCAAAACAAACAAAGCTTACAGTAGTGGTCAAAGTGCCCCGCTTTTGCCGTGAAATTTGCCTACTACCCACCGTTTGTCCCTTTTTTCTTACTTGTGATCACGTAGGTTTGCAAAAAGCAGTCACATAAATTACCTTTTCAGTCACCAACGCAAAATGTGATCACTAGTCCACCCCACTCTCTTATTTTTATTATCACAATAAAATACTTTTTTGCCCGGTCCCAAATGCAGACAAGTCCATGGCAGCCCAGCTCCCTACCGTTGACGACTCGGGTCGATCCATCATGGCTGCGGCCGCTTACCCTGCTTTTCAGTCCCTGAGCCTTGTCGTCCTCCTCCCCTTGGCAGCCCTTTTTATATAGAGCCATTGCCACTCTCTAATATGGACTCTGCCAGGATGGGAAGGTGCTTTTCAGGCCTACGTCACCCCCTCTCCATTTAAACACCAGATCCGGCTTTAAATAGTGAGAACTGCTGAGAGCGGGGCTGAGAGGTGCGTGCTCCGGAGGCGAGAGGCTGCCCCATGCAGAGATCACTTTATTCTTAAGTCCTTTACGTACACTGTAATTTCGTGCACAACCGGGTCTGCTTTTAAAGCCCCAAGTTTTTGTTTTCATACAGCAGCTGGGATTTGCAGTCTTTGATTGGGGTAAACAGACTTGCCATCCTTTATTTTATTTTTATTTTTTAAAGAGAATTTAAGCTCAGATGTCTAATTGTTCTTGTATTCAGAAGATGCATGCATTATTGTCGGTAGTTATTTTTTGAAAAGTTTTCTACATTAATTGTTAGATGTGGAGGATTTGATTTTGATAGTATTTTGTTTATCACATATTCAGGAAATGTTAGAAATATAGCTCCTAATATTTCATTATGTTTTCCTATAATATTTGAAATATGAAGCTTTTCAAAGAAATAGTAAGTGCCTAAAGCTTCGACGTAGGACCTATATCTACAATACATTTATGGATCGGGGAATTGTGAGTAATTTGCTTAGTGCAAACTGGGTATTAAAAAATTAAAATTCTAAGTAGACGGTGTTTTTGTGGCATTGGATGTTAATATGATATCCAATATAGAAATTAATCCAACTTATTTTCCAATATTGTACCAGAGACTAACACTTTTGAAAGAAATCCTTTAATTAATCATTAGATAATGGCAATAATGGCCCTTTAATTTACGAGTTTTTAAGTTTGGAATATCTGGTTTCTGAAAACCAGGACAAACCTAAATAACTGTGTATTTCATAAAAGGCAAAAACTTTGACTTAAGTACAGTTTAATGTTTTAAATAATAATTAAGAAATTGCTTATTTCAAATAATGCCTGTGTACTCACATACTTTAAAAAACGTCAGTATTTTGTGTGCTGTTTAACTCTTGAACAATATTAAATTGCATATACTTCATGAATAATACACATTTCCTTTTCTTTAACTATAGTGCATATGAATCCATTAAGTGGCAAAGTTGTGGGTTAATTAAATTACAAAAAGCAAAATCTTAAAGCAAGATTGATTCATTAAGTAGGGAGTGCCAGAAAAAAACATATTGTACCTATAAATGTGTGGATATATCCAAGCAGAGTATTTTTAGGGATGACCGACTTCAGAAACACCAGAACAACATGTATTTTGCTGAAAAAATTATTTATATCATCAATTTGAGATTTATACTACCATTTTAAAATTACACTGTATCTTTATAATGTCTCGAGGCATTGGTTTATAAAAAACACATTATAAATGTATTTTTGTAATTCAGTAGTCGAATTGCCATAGATAAGGTGATACCCATAGTAAGATAGACTTTCCTTATGTATAGAATCAGAATGCTAGCATAAGGAGGCACTGTAGAGATGCAGAAATCACATGAATAATTTTAGTTCACAGAGGCAGATTTGGCAAAAAAAAAAGCAGGTGAGTGAGTGGAACGGGAAAGGTGAGAACCTAGATATATGAATTGTTTTTCTGGTCGTAATGAAAAGGAACAAATAGTTGAAAGAAAAAAGATATCACTTATGAAGGGTATGGAAACAAGCCTACACATAAGCTGAAATAGAAAACAGAACAGAGTCTCACATTAAAAAAAATTATATGTCATTAAAGGGAAAGGTGAGGTGGGGCGATGCATAAAACCAGAGTTTGATATAAGCACAGGTACATTCCATAAACCAAACGTGTAATAGACAAGACCTAGTCCTTTCTCAGTGAACTGGACTCAACATCACCTATTCCCTGCAGGTGAATATATCTGACTAGTAAGAATTATAATTCCTATATATTCAAATATCTCTGTAAGGGAATCAAGTGTGTATAAAGTGGAATAAACATGGAAGTAAAAAACAACTCAACTCCATTATAAAAATTAATTTCAAAAACAATACACAAAAACAGAAAAATTCTTACAAAATTCATTCAGGGGCTCTGAAGCACCCTGGATTGACCACATCTACACCTACAGCTGGATGAGAAATAATGCTGAACACATGGGGCTGAGAGCATTGGTGAGGTTGCATGAGCATATGCAGACCATTTAAAGCAATAATGCGTGCAACCCGTTCCATGGGTACCAACACTCTAGATTCAAGGTAATATTATTACAGCTAAAACATGCATGGGAAACCCAGAGGATGGGACAGTGTGTGATCCGGACAGCTTTCTAAAACACTCCTCCTTTTTCCTCTCCTTGGGCTCTGGTTTGCCATTCCAGTCAATTTACTATTAATCTCCACTCTCGGAGAGTCAGCACATTTAACCTCATGTTTCACACTGTTCACAAATTGTGTGCAGGATGAAAGGGAAGAGTTGGAACCAATGAGAGACTTGTGGTAAGCATCTGGATGGGGACATGTCACTCTAATTTCCCGTCATGAAGAAGAGTTAAACCAAACCTCAGCCTGCCGCCCCAGAACCCAGATAGGGCCTGAAGCAATCGTGCGGGTTCGTGGCAAGATCAGAATAGAAGCGAGTTCAAAAATGGAGCAGAGGGTCTCAGGAATTCACAAACTTTCAGAGTTATAATGGACAACTATCGTCCAAAAATCTGTTGAGGGAAGGAAAAGAGGAGGATGGGAAAACGAGGCAGGACTGCAGGAAACATATTTGAAGAGGTAGATAGGAATCGCCTTTTAAGCACAGGAAATGTGGCACAACTTTGACAATGATGCACTTGGCCAAAAGGGCGGATGCGTTTTTTCTGCAATATATACAAGAAAACACGCATACACACTTTTTGACCGACAAAGCAAGACGGCAATGAAAATCCGGACTACAAATAAGTCTCATTTTCCACTGGTCAAACAGGACACCCCAAAAAAATATTGTAAAACCTAGAAAGGCTGCACAGTCGTGTGGAAGAGTGAGCCTTGTTACGTTGATGGGAGAGATGTATATTGCTAAGAGCCACTATGGACAAGTCCATGGTGTTTCCTAAAACATCTGAAAACTGAGCTACAGAGCTTAGGGTACTTCCACTCGTGGGCGTATACATTGGGAGAACTGAAAATCAACAAGAAGGAGCCACCCCAAAGCTTAGGGCTTCTTTGTTTACTGAAAAATCGACTTCAGTACACCTTAAATATCCCAGGAAAGACAAAAGTGGATAAAGATGTTGTGGTACTTACGTACTATGGGATATCCCTCAGCCATGGAATCAATGTCATAAAGACAGTAGCAGCATAATGACTGGATTTAGGCACGATGTTTATAAGTGAAATAAGTAACATAGAAAAAGAAACTTATCATAAGATATCACTTGTGAAGTGTATGTAAACATGGCTACTCATGAGCTGAATTAGAAAACAGAACAGAGTCTCTCATTTACAGAAAATACTCTTATATCTGCTTAAAGGGAATGGTGAGATGGGGTGATGCATATAACCTAACTTTGATATAAGCACAGGTACAATTCCTTAAACAAAACGTGTAATAGACAAGACCTACTCCTTGCTCAGTGAACTGGACTCAACATCCCCTATTCCCTGCAAAGGAATATATCTGACTAGTAAGAATATTAATACCTATGTATTCAAATATCTCCATAAGGTAATCAAGCGTGTATAGAGTGGCATAAACACGGAAGTGAAAAACAGCTCAACCCAATTATAAAAATTAATTGCAAAAACAATACACAAAAACAGCAAAATTTTTACAAAAGTCATTCAGGGTCTCTGAAGCAACATAGATTGACCAGATCAACACCCACAGCTGGATAAGACATAACGCTGGCCACTTTGGACTGAGAGCATTGGTGAGGTTGTGTGATCAAATGCAGACCATTTAAAACAATAATGGGTTCTACCCATTCCATTGGTACCAACACTCTAGATTCAAGGGAGTCTTATTACAGCTAAAACATGCATGCAAAACCCATAGAATGTGACTACTTGTAATCTGGACAGGTTTCTAAAACACACCTCATTTTTCCTCTCCTTGTGCTCAGGTTCACCATTCCAGCCACTTTACTATAAATCTCCCCGCCTAGAGAGTCAGTGCCTTTAACCCCCTGTTTCACACAGTTTGCAATCTGTGCAGAGATTAAAAGGGATTAGGGGGAACCAACGAGAGACATGCTGAAAGCATATGGACGGCACATGCCACTCTAATTCCCCATCACGAAGAAGAGTTAACCAAATGCTCAGCCAGCCATACCAGAACAAGGATATGGACTGATGCAATCCTGCGGTTTTGTGGGCAGCTCACCAACAAAGCGAGTTGAAAAATGGAGCTCAGGTTCTCAGGAACTCACCAACCTGCAGAGTTATATTGGACAACTAACGTCCAAAAATCAGTTGAAAGAAGGAAACGAGAAGGACTTGAAATTGAGGCACGATTGCAGAAAATATATTTCAAGAAGTAGAAGGGAATCGCATTTTAAACACAGAAAATGGGTCCCAAATTTGACAATGAGGTAATTGGCCAAAAATTTCATATGTGGTTCCCTGAATATATTCAAAAACACATGCATATGACCATTTTGGCCAACCAAGCAAGTGGGCAATGCAAATCCGCACTACAAAGAAGTCTCATTTCCCACCGGTCAAACAGAACATCCAAAAAAATTGTAAAAACTAGAAAGGCAGCACAACCGTGTGGAACAGGGAGTCTTGTGACGCTGATGGGCGGGATCTAAACTGCCAAGAGCCACTCTGGAGAAGTCCATAGTGTTTTGTAAAACATCTAAAAACATAGTTACCGAGCCTATGATACTTCCACTCATGGGCGAATACATGGGCAAACAGAAAATCAACAAGAAACAGCCACCCCAAAGTTTAGGGCTGCTCTGTTTACAAGAAAATCGACTTCAGTACACCTTAAATATCTCTGGAAAGAGAAAAAGTTCATAAAAATGTTGTGGTACTTACAAACTGTGGGATATCCCTCCGCCATGGAATCAATGTCATAAAGCCAGTAGCAGCATAATGACTGGATTTAGGTACGATGTTTCTAAGTGAAATAAGTACCACTGAAAAAGAAACTTATCGTAAGATATCACTTAAGAAGGGAATGTAAACGTGGCTACACATGAGCTGAATTAGAAAACAGAACAGAGTCTCACATTTAGTACAAATACTCATATCTGATTAAAGGGAAATGTGAAGTGGGGTGATGCATAAAACCAGAGTTTGATATAAGCACCGGTACAATTTTATAAACCAACTTGTAATAGACAAGACCTACTCCTTGCTAAGTGAACTGGACTTAACATACCCTATTCCCTGCAGAGCAATATATCTGACTAGTAAGAATTTTAATTCCAATGTATTCAAATATCTCTGTAAGGGAATCAAGCGTGTATAGAGTGGCATAAACAGGAGAGTGAAAATCAGCTCAACCCCATTATCAAAATTAATTTCAAAAACAATACACAAAAACCTCAAAATTCTTACAGAATTCGTTCAGGGGATCTGAAGCAACCTGGATTGACCCCATCTACACCCGCAGCTGGATGAGACATAATGCTGGACACTTGGGGTTGAGAGCGTTGGTGAGGTTCTGTGAGCAAATGCAGACCATTTAGACCAATAAAGCGTGCAACCCATTCCATGGGTCCCAACACTCTAGATTCAAGGGAATCTTATTACAGCCAAAACATGCATGGGAAACCCAGAGGATGGGACAATGGGTGATCTGGACAGCTATCTATAATGCTCCTCCTTTTTCCTCTTCTTGGGCTCTGGTATGCCATTCTACTCACTTTACTATTAATCTCCCCTCTTGGAGAATCAGCACATTTAACTTCATTTTCCCACAGTTTACAAATTCTGTGGAGAATGCAAGGGAAGAGTTGGAACCAATGAGAGATTTGCTGTAAGCATTTGGACGGGCACATGGCACTCAAATTTCCCATCACGAAGAAGAGTTAACCCAAACTTCTGCATGCCGCCTCATAACCCAGATAGGGCCTGAAACAATCTTGGGGGGGTTGTGCCAGCTCAGAAAAATGCGAGTTGAAAAATGGAGCTCAGGGTCTCAGGAATTCACAAACTTTCAGAGTTATAATGGACAACTGTTGTCCAAAAATCTGTTGACGGAAGGAAATGAGGAGGACCGGAAATCAAGGCAGGAGTGCTGGAAACATATTTTAGAAGGTAGAGAGGAATCGCCTTTTAAGCACAGGAAATGTGGCACAACTTCGACAATGATGCACTTGGCCACAAGGGCGTATGCGTTTTTTACTCAATATATTCAAGGAAACACGCATACGCATTTTTTAGCAAATGAAGCACGTGGGCAATGCAAATCCGGACTACAAATAAGTCTCATTTCCCCCTGCTCAAACAGAATATCCAAAAAAAATTGTAACAACTAGGAATGCAGCACAGTAGTGTGGAAAAATGAGCCTTGTTATGCTGATGAGAGGGATGCAAATTGTCAAGCGCCACTCTGGAGAACTTCATCGTGTTTCCTAAAACATCTGAATAACTGAGCTACAGAGCTAAGTGTACTTCCAATCATGGGTGTTTACACTGGGAAAACTGAAATTCAACAAGAAACAGCCACCCCAAAATTTAGGTCTCCTCTCTTTTCAGAAAAATCAACTTCGGTACACCTTAAATATCCCAGGATAGACAAAAATGGATAAAGAAATTGTGGTACTTACGTAGGATGGGAAATACCTCAGGCATGGAATCAAAGTCATAAAGCCAGTAGCAGCATAACGACTGGATTAAGGTACGATGATTCTAAGGGATATAAGTAACACAGAAAAATAAAATTATCATAGGATATCACTTATGAAGGGAATATAAACATGGCTACACATGACCTGAATTAGAAAACAGAACATTGTCTCACATTTAGAAAAAAATATACTGTTATGCCTGCTAAAGGTTAAAGGTGAGGTGGGGAGATGAAAAAAACCAGAGTTTGATATTAACACAGTTACTGTTCCATATAACAAATGGGTAATAGACAAGACCTACTCCTTGCTCAGTGAACTGTACTCAACATCCTCTATTCCCTGCAGGTTAATATATCTGACTAATAAGAATCTTAATACCTATGTATTGATATGTCTCCATAAGGTAATCAAGGGTGTATAGAGTGGCAGAAACACGGCTGTGTAAATCAGCTCAACACCATTATAAACATAAATTTCAAAAACAAAACACAAAAACAGCGAAATCCTTACAGAATTTGTTAAGGGTCTCTGATGCAATCTGGACTGACTACATCTACACCCACAGCTGGGTGAGACACAAGGCTGGACACTTGAAGCTGAGAGGATTGGTGAGGTTTTGTGAGCAAATGCAGACCATTTAAAGCAATAATGTGTGATACCCATTCCATGGGTCCCAACTCTCTGGGGTCCAGGGAATCTTATTACAGCTTAAACATGAATGGGAAACCCAGAGAATGGGACAACATGTGATCTGGACAGCTTTCTAAAACGCTCCTCCTTTTTCCTCTCCTTGTGCTCGGGTTTGCCATTCCAGTTACCTTACTATTAATCTCCCCTCTTGGAGACTCACCACCTTTAACCTCATGTTTCACACAGTTTGCAAATTGTGTGGAGGATGAAAGGGAAGAGGTGGAACCAATGAGAGATTTGCTGTAAGGATCTGGACGGGCACATGTCCCTCTAATTACCCGTAATGAAGAAGATTTAACCAAATGCTCAGCCTGCTGCCCCAGAACCCAGACAGGGCCTGAAACAATCTTGTGGGTTTGCGGCAAGCTCAGAATAAAAACAAGTTGAATAATGGAGATCAGGTTCTAAGGAATTCACAAAATTTCAGAGATATAATGGACAAGTATTGTCCAAAAATCTGCTGAGGAAAGGAAACGAGGAGGACAGGAAATCGAGGCAGGATGGCAAGAAACATATTTCAAGAGGTAGAGAGGAATCACCTTTTAAGCACAGGAAATGTGGCACATCAACAATGATGCAGTTGGCCAAAAGGGTGTATGCGTATTTTCCTCAATATATTCAAGAAAACATGCATACGCACTCTTTGGCCAACAAAGCAAGTGGGCAATGCAAATCCACACTAAAAGTAAGTCTCATATCCCACCGGTCATATAGAACATCAAAAAAAATGTAAAATCTAGAAACGGAGCACAGCCGTGTGTAGCAGTAAACCTTGTTACGCTGATGGGAGGGATGTAAATTGCCAAGAGCCATTCTGGAGAAGTCCACGGTGTTTCCTAAAACGTCTGAAAACTGTGCTACAGAGCTTAGGTTACTTCCACTCATGGGCGTATACATTGGGAAAACTGAAAATCAACGAGAACAAGCCTCCTCAAAGATTAGGGCTGCTCTGTTTACAAAAAGTCAAGTTCGGTACACCTTAAATATCCCACGAAAGACAAAAGTGGATAAAGAAATTGTGGTACTTACATACGATGGTATATCACTCAGCCATGGGATCAATGTTATAAATCCAGTAGCAGCATAATGACTGGATTAATGTACGATGATTCTAAGTGAAATAAATAACACAGAAAAAGAAACTTATCATAAGATATCACTTATGAAGGGAATGTAAACATGGCTACACATGAACTGAATTAGAAAAGAGAACAGAGTCTCACATATGGAAAAAAATATAAAAATCTTAAGCCTGTTTATGAGGAAAATGCGGTGGGGTGATGCATAAAATAAGAGTTAAATATTAGCACAGATACTCTTCCATAAACCAAACGTATAATAGAAAAGGCCTGCTCCTTGCTCAGTGAACTGTACCCAACATCCTATATTCACTGCAGATTAATATATCTGACTAGTAAGTATCTTAATACCTATGTATTGATATCTCTCTGTAAGGGAATCAAGGGTGTATAGAGTGGCAAAAACACGGCAGTGAAAATCAGCTGAACCCCATTATAAAAATAAATTTCAAAAACAAAACACTAAAACAGTTAAATCCTTACAGTATTCGTTTAGGGGCTCTGATGCAATCTGGACTGACCACATCTACACCCACAGCTGGATGAGACATAAGGCTGGACACTTGGGGCTGAAAGGATTCCTGAGGTTATGTGAGCAAATGCAGACCATTTAAACTATAATGCATGCATCCCATTCCATGGGTCCCATCTCTCTAGGGTCGCGGGAATCATATTATTGTTAAAACATCTATGGGAAACCCAGAGGATGGGACAAAGTATGATCCGGACAGGTTTCTAAAACGCTCCTCCTTTTTCCTCTCCTTGTGCTCGGGTTCTGCATTCCAGACACTTTAATATAAACCTCCCATCTTGGAGAGTCAGTGCCTTTAACCTGTTTCTCACAGTTTACAATTTGTGCGGAAGATGAAAGTAAAGAGGTGGAACCAATTAGAGACATGCTGTAAGCATTTGGACGGGCACATGTCACTCTAAATTCCCGTCTGAAGAAGAGTTAACCAAATGCTCAGCCTGCCGCACAAGAACACGGATAGGGCCTGAAGCAATCCTGCGGGTTTGCGGCCAGCTCACAAAAAAAGTGAGTTGAAAAATGGAGCTCAGGAGCTCAGGAATTCACAAACCTGCCTAGTTATAATGGACAACCAATGTCCAAAATTCTGTTGACGGAAGGCAATGTGGAGGACTTGAAATCGAGGCAGGATTTCAGGAACCATAATTCAGGAGGTAGATTGGAATCACTTTTAAGCACAGGAAATGCAGCACAATTTCGTCAATCATGCACTTGGCCTAAAATGGCGTATGCCTTTTACCCTCAATATATTCAAGAAAACAGGCATATGCTCTTTTTGGCTAACCAAGCAAGTGGGCAATGCCAATCCGCACTACAAAGAAGGATCACTTCCAACCAGTCAAAAGGGACAACCGGGAAATGTGTAAAAACCAGATAGGCAAGACTGGCCCTGGAGAACAGGGAGCCTTGTTATGCTGATGGACGGGATGTATACTGCCAACAGCCACTCTGGTGGAGTGCATTGTGTTCCCTACAGGAAGTAAACAACAGAGCTTCAGAGCCTATGGCACTTCCAGTCATGGGAATATACCTTGGAAATTCTGAAAATCAATAATTCACAGCCACCCCTAATTTAGGGCTGCACTGCTTAGAAGAACCTCGACTTCAGTACACCTTAAATATTACTGGAAATACAGAAATGGGTAAAGAAATTGTGGTACTTACATACGATGGAATATCCCTCAGCCACGAAATCAGTGTCATAAGGCCAGTATCAGCATAATGAGTGGATTTAGGTTTGATAATTCTAAGTGAAATAAGTCACACAGAAAAACACACTTACCATATGATATCAAGTAAGAAGTGAATGTAAACATGGCTACACATGAACTGAATTAGGAAAGAGAAGAGAGTCTCACATTTAGAAAACACTCTTATGCCTGTTTAAGGGGAAAGGAGAGGTGGGGTGAAGCATAAAACCAGAGTTTGATATTAGCACAGGTACCGTTCCACAAACTAAATATGTAATAGACACGACCTAGTCCTTTCTCAGTGAGCGTGACTCAAAACCCCAGATTCCCCACAGAGGAATATATCTGACTAGTAAGAATCTTATAACCTATGTATTGATATGTCTCCGTAAGGGAATCAAGTGTGTCTAGACCGGCATAGACACGGCAGTAAAAATCAGCTCAACACCATTATAAAAATGAATTTCAAAAACAAAAGAAAAAACAGCGAAATTCTTACACAATTCCTTCTGGGGCTCTGATGAAACGTGGAATGACCCTATCTACACCAACAGCTGGATGAGACATAAGGCTGGATACTTGGAACTGAGAGGATTGGTGAGATTTGTTGACTAAATGCAGACCCATTAAAGCAATAATGCTTGCCACCCATTCCATGGGTCCCAACTCTCCAGGTTGAAGGGAATATTACTACAGCTATAACATGTATGGGAAACCTAGAGAATGGATACCTTGTGATGGCAAAATGTTTCTATAACTTTCCTAATTTTTCCTCTCCTTGTGCTCTGGTGTGACATTCCAACTGCTTTACTATCAATCTCCCAACTTGGAGAGTCAGCCCCTTTAACCTCCTGGTTCGACAGTTTGCAAATTTTGCAGAGGAGGAAAGGGAACAGGGAGAACCAATGAGATCGTAGCTGAAGACATTTGGACGGACACATTTCACTCTAATTTGCCATCAGCAAAAAGAATTAACCAAACTCTCAGCCTGCCCCCCCAGAAACAGTATAGGTCCTGAAGCAAAATTGTGAATTTGCAGTCAGCTCACAAAAAAGCGAGTTGAAAAATGGAGCTTAGGGTCACAGCATTTCTCAAAACTGTAGAGTTATAAAGGAGAAATATCATCGAAAAATCTGTTGAGGGAAGGCAAAGAGGTGTACCCGAATGTGAGGAAGGATTTCAGGAAACAGATTTCAAGAGGTAGATTGGAATCCCCTTTATACCACAGGAAAAGCACCACAACATGGACAGTGATGCACTTGCCCAAAAAGTGAGTATGCATTTTTCCCTGAATATATTCAGGAAAAAACACATACTCCCTTTTAGGCCAACCAAGCAAGTGGCCAATGCAAATCAGCACTACACAGAAGTATCACTTCCCACTGGTCAAAAGGAACATCCGAAATATGTGTAAACACCAGAAAGGCAAGACAGGCCTTGGAGAACAGGGAGCCTTGTTATGCTGATGGGCGAGATGTAAATTGATAACAGCCACTCTGGAGGAGTGCATTCTGTTCACTAAAAGAAGTAAACAACAAAGCTACAGAGACTAGGGCACTTCCAGTCATAGGAATATACCTTGGGAAAACAGAAAATCAATAAGACACTGCCACCCCAACATTTACGGCTGCACTGCTTACAAGAACCTCGATTTCGGTACACCTTAAATATCCCAGGAAAGACAAAAATGGGTAAAGAAATTGTGGAACTTACGTACGATGGAATATACCTCAGCAATTAATTCAATGTCATAAGGCCAATGGCTGCATAATGAGTGAATTTAGGTACAATGACTCTAAGTGAAATAAGTGACAGAGATAAAGAGACCTGTCATAAGATATCACTTATAAAAGGAATGTAAACATAGCTACACATGAATTGAATTAGAAAACCGAACAGAGTCTCACATTTAGAAAACACTCTTATGCCTGCTTAAGGGGAGAAGAGAGGTGGGGTGATGCATAAAACCGGAGTTTAATGTTAGCAAAGGTACTGTTCCATAAAAAATTATGTAATAGTCAGGACCTACTCCTTGCTGAGTGAATGGGACTCAACACCCCCTACTCCCACAGAGGAATATATCTGACTAGTAAGTATCTTAAAACATATGTATTGATATGTCTCCATAAGGGAATCTAGTGTTTTTAGACTGGTGTAAACACAGCAGTGAAAATCAGCTCAACCCCATTATAAAAAGGAGTTTCAAACACAGAACAAAAGAACTGTGAAATTCTTACACAATTCCTTCAGGGGCTCTGATAAAACCTGGAATGACCCTATCTACACTGACAGCTTGATGAGACATAAGGCTGGACACCTGGGACTGAGAGGATTGGTGAGATTGGGTGAGCAAATGCAGACCCTTTAAAGCAATAATGCCTGCCATCCATAACTTGGGTACCAACTCTCCAGATTTAAGGGAATATTACTACAGTTATAACATGTATGGGAAACAGAGAGAATGGACACCCTGTGATCGCCAATAGTTTCTAAAACTTTCCTAATTTTTCCTCTCCTGTTTCTCTGGTTTGCCATTCCAACTGCTTTGCTATCAATCTCCCAACTTGGAGAGACAGCCCCTTTAACCTCCTGTTTCACAAAGGTTGCCAATTTGGCAGAGGATGAAAGGGAAGAGGGAGAACCAATGAGAGAGTAGCTGTAGGCATTTGGACGGGCATATGTCACTCTAATTTCCCGTCAGGAAGAATAATTAACCAAAGTATCATCCTGTCCCCCCCCAGGACCAGTATAGGTACTCAAGAAAACTTGTGAAAAAAACTAAAAATACAATTACCATATAATCCAGCAATCCCACTACTGGGCATATACCCAGAGAAAACCAGAAATCAAAAAGACACATTCACCACACTGTTTATTGCAGCACTATTTACAATACCCAGGTAATGAAAGCAACTTAAGTGCCCACAGACAGACAAATGGATAAAGATGTGGTACATATATACAATGGAATATTACTCAGCCATACATAGGAATGAAATTGGGTCATTTCTAGAGACGTTGATGGAACTAGAGACTGTCATACAGCGTGAATTATGACAAAAACAGAAAAACAAATATTGTATATTAATGCATATATGTGGAACCTAGAAAAAATGGTACAGATGAACCGGTTTGCAGGGCAGAGATAGAGACACAGATGTAGAGAACAAACATATGGACACCAAGGAGGGTATGCCATGTGAGGTTGGTGGTGGTATGAATTGGGAGACTGGGATTCACATGTGCACACTTATATGTATAAAATAGATATCCAATAAGAACCTGCTGTATAAAAGAAATAAATCAATTTTAAAAAAAATAAAAATAAATAAATAACATTTAATAAAATAAAACAGAAAAAAAAGTTATTCCCTTCACATAGATGTATTTATATGAATGCATTTTTCCATGCTTATATCTCTAAATAAAAAAAGATAATAAATAAAATCTACCTTGAACCAAAAAGAAAAAAAATAAAAATAAATAGAACAGAACCCCCCAGTTATACAGAAGAAAATCGTATCAGGGCACTTGCTCCAGTTATAAAAAATTCTTAAGTTTGTCAGAGTTGGAAAATCGTCTCCCATGCAGCCAGCAGCCCACCCCCAACAAGGAGCATCCTCATTGCAAAGCTGGGGGACTGTGCCGAGGCGTCTGTGAGTAAATGTGAGATGAGCCCCAGGCCTACTGCAGCTGAACTGTTCCCACCCTTCCCAGGTAATACACCTGAATATGTATAAAAACTTGCAAGCCTAGAGGAAGGGACGTGGAGCCACACCAGCGACAGCACGCAGGACGACTTGGCACCTTCAGGCCAGCCAGGATGGTCCTGGACACAGACGCTCTTCTGGAAGCTTTCCATTTCCCTGACTGAGATACCCATGCTGCCACGGCGCCCACTGGTTTTTTACTTCCTCACCTCTGCCAAGGGAGAAATTCCAGTGGCAGGTATGGGTGACACATCCTCTTCTTTAGCAAGTGGCAGCCTGGCAACTCCTGCAGAAAGTCCAGCAGAGCCCCACTCACACCGGGCCACCCACAAAGCCGAGGCCACTCACTCCCTCCCACCACCCCAGCCCCGACACTGCTGACGGGGCAGAGAATATGGCGTCAGGCACAGCTGCAGGGACTCTTGCTGACTGGAGAGGTGTTTATATTGACCTCAACCCAGGCACACATGGGGAGGCCGGGCAGGCAGTGTCAGGCTGCCCAAATCAGCCAATCCTCACCCCTCTGGGGCTCACAGTTGCAGGAAATGAACCTTGCTAAATGGGCCAGGACCAAGGAACAGGTGTGTGCTCCTGAGAGTCAGGATAGACAAGGGGCTGCAGCTCCGGCTAATTTTCTTATCATTTTATCTGGCCCATGAGTGGGAAACAACATCAAGAAGACCCGATCCTTATAAGAGGAACCCAGGAGTCACGGAAAGGACTGATGGTGGGTGGAGACAGAGGCTTGGTGCCCTGGCTGCAGTGGAAGTGTCTGGAAGACCAGGAAGAGAGAGGCCACACAGAGTGCTACCCAGGGTCGCAGACCTATCAGAGCTGTTGTTTGTTAGTTCAAGTCCTGCTGTGAGGTGGTCTGTGTCAGCTGTGAGTGACAGGTGAGCTGTGGGTTCTCCACAAGGCGGGCTATGTGAACGGTTCCTGTGTGCCCAGCCCTGCCTGGGTACCTGCCCAGGGGAGCTCCGTATCCTGGGAAGGGCTTGACTATGAGAGCCCCATGGGTTGCTGGGTAGCTGCACAGGTGAGCCCCATACCCTGAGATGGACTTGACCACGAGAGCCCCGTGGGCTGCTGGAAACCTGGTAAAGGATATCAGGACAGTCAGTGAAGCAACAGAGGATATCCATCCAGTAGCTCCTATTTCCTACACCCTGCTGGTCATTCTACCGTCCACCAGGTCATGGCATTCTGTATTAGACTTCAATGATGCCTTCCTCTGTATTCCATTCGTCCAAGAGTCACAAGAATTTTTGGCTTGTGAGTGGCAGGACACAACATGCAACAAAAGCAGTAATGCTGGGCCGTACTGCTGCTATGGTTCAAAAATCTCCACACCATCATTGGGAAAACATTATCTAAAGACCTAAAAGTTCTACCTCTGTAAAAGGGAACCCTCCTTCAATATGCAGATGACATTCTGATCACCAGCCCTACTAAAGACGCCTCTGAACTACCTAGCCAGGAAAGGATAGAAGGTGTCTAAGAAAAATACTCAAATATCCCAGGCTAAGGTGACTTGCCTGGGCTTCATTCTCACAGATGTTCAGAGAAGCGCATCCCAGGAAAGGGAAGAAGCCATTTGCAGCTTTACCTTTTCTAAAACTAGAAGACAGCTTAGGGGTTCCTGGGGAGGCCAAGGTTTTCTGCATCTGGATCCCTAACTACAGTCTAATAGCTGGGCCTCTATATGAAACACTGACACGAAAAGATGATGATCCTTTTGAATAGAATCCAGAAGCAGCCTTTCAAGAATGGAAAGAGCAGTCAATTCAGACCCTTGCCTAGGAACTCCCTAATTTAGCAAAACCCTTTGACCTTTACATACCCGGTCAAAGATTAATCGCCCTTGGAGCATTAGTGCAAAAACTGGGACCACTTGAAATGGAGCAACACAAGAATGCCCTTCAGGTATGATAAACTATGTTCATCAAGGCCTTTGCCTGCCGCCCCATCAGGCCAGGATACTGTGGTATCTAAAAACCTGGAAATCAGCAGCCCACAAGGCCAGCTTGCTCCTAAGGGAAAAGGAACCCATTTGGTGATCCTAACCACCCATCATTCCCTGAAGTTGCAGGGGTCACTCCATGGACACACTGGACTCGAGTGTGGTAGCCCTCTAACTCCAACTTCCAGAGAGACAAATGGGGTCAACGGGCCCCCATGATGACTTGTGTGACCATCACTTGACCTGGAGTTTCTCTCAGCAAACAACAAGACTGTACACCGAAAGAGCAGACTAGTGCTTGCAGGACGTACTTCACCCAGAGAGGAGCTAATAAGCTTGGCGGGGGAAAGTTATATCACACTTTCACCATAGAAAACCCTACAGACTCCACGGAGACAGTGGCCAATATGACCGGCTGGACTCCTGGCTACTTCAAAAGGCCTTTGACTCAGTGGCCGTCATGGTCCTGGATCACCACAGTCCGTGGACTGTCTGGCAGTTGAGCGGACAGAGCTCTGACACCTGGTGCTGTTTGTACATTAATTCACGGACCTAATTAAAGAAAGCACAGACTACTGGTCAGAGCATCTAGGAGACAGAATCCGTCAGCTTAAGGTCGCTGAACAAATGAGGGGTGGGGTGAAAACTGCCACCACAGCGTCTCTGTGCATCTCTTTCCTGGACCTTTAAAGGTCATTAGAATCTACAACACTTCCAATGGTGGTGCTCAGGCAGACGAGAAGTGCGGCAGGAGACCTGGGGAAAATCAACCACACCTGGAGGCTGCTGGGGATAAGTTTTGTCCCTCCCCCCGTGTATGAGAACTCCCATTTCAGCATGAAGCAGTTACAGAAGAGGAGTCTGCACCCTCAATACCCCAAGAAAGAGGAACGAGACAAAAAGCAGAGGAGGTGTTCATCTCCAGCAAAGTTCATTAAAAATTCCTGGGAGATAAAAATAGAATCTGGGCAATAAAATAATGTCTAACCTTTTTTTCCTTTGTGCTTTGTCTAATTTCACATGCTGCTAGGGTTCCGCATGCAGAGGTCCCACACCCGGCACTTCAGACCCAATTTCCTAGTGCAGAATGGCTGGGTCGGCACCTCAGCTAGCGGGACCCCATGCAGACTCTGCGACATAGAGCCTGAGCTGCAGCCAACCCGGCCCTCGAGAGTTCCATCCCCTCCCTCCTGCTGATGGTACAGGGATCCCTACACAGTAGCCGAGCACACAGCCAGTGGGGGAGAGCACGCTCTCACCTCTCCATTCGGTTTTCAAAATATAAAGTTTCCTTTGCTCCTGAACCAAACTCAGTCTTGACCTGTTGGCTCCAATGACACTGGGCATGGGGACTCCTGTTGGGGTCCACTCTGGAGGATCAGTAACAGAAATTGAGAACATCGTAACGTCAATGAACAGATGTGTGAGCCAAACTGTAGTTAACATAGAGCAGTGTGTAAGTCTCAGTTAAAATAAGGTGTTTCAAAGACTTACATTTGATATTTCCATCACTTTACTATAAGCAAGTTTAGTGAAGACGTCTGTCTTATTTGTCAGGTCAACATTAGAGAAATGAAGTGATTTATTTCCAAGGATGTACATCGAATACTCTTGGCTGAAGCTTCAATCTTGTTTTGAATGCTTTTCCATTGAAAATGATACCTCTCTTTCATCTCCACCATTTATGAGAAGTATAAAAACTTATAATTTATTATTACCAAAGGGGAAAGGTAGGAGGAGGGATAAATTAACAGTTTGGGATTAACACATACACACTGCTATGTATAAAATAGATCATCAACAAGGAACTACTGTACAGCACAAGGAACTACAGTGAATATTTTGCAATAACTTATAAAGGGAAATAATCTGAAAATGAATAGATATTTTTATCCACATCATCTATAAATGACAGATAAAATGTAACCTAAGTGAGGCTGATGGTGAGCGTTTCTGAACCTGAAGACTTCAATCATCTAAAGTTCGGACTCTGCATATTTCACAAGGCCCTTAATGGACATACGTGTAGCCATAGATTACAAATTCCCCAGTTTGGGGTTCGGGGAGGCACTGATTTGGAAAAATCCCTGGTGTTCCCCTTACATGCACGGGACCCTTCCTACAGCTAAAACATGCCTGTCACACCTAGAGGATGGTACACCATTTGATCGGAAAGAGTTTGGAAAAGGCACCTCATCTCCTTGTAGCCTGGTGCTCCGGTTCACCCCCCCCAGCATGTTTGCTAACAATCTCCTCACTTCGGGATATCAGCACTGTCAATATCCTGTTGCACACAGTTTGGAATTTGTCCAGAGGATGAAGCGGAAGGATGAGAAAAAATTAAAGACAAGTCCTAGGTGTTCAGACAGGTACATGCCACTCTAATTTCCAATCCGGAAGACAAATTCATCAAAGGCTAGAATTGACCACAGAAACAGAATAAGGCTAGAGGAAATCCCGGTGTTTTGTGGCCAGTTTCCAAAAACACAAGTTGAAAAATGGAACTCAATGGCACTAAAAATCATGAAACTGCAGAGTTGAAAATATCTATCATCGAAAAATGTCTCGAGGTAAGTCACAGAAAAGGACTTGTAAGCAAGGGAGAGTGACAGGAAAGAGATTTGAAGAGGTAGAAAGGACTCCCCATTAAAGCACAAGAAAAGGGGCTGAACATCACCAAAGATGCAGTTGGCCAAAAAAGGCGTATGCAGTTTTTTCTGAATATATTCAAGTAAAGGCCATACACACTTTTTATCCAACCAAACAGGTGGGCACTGGAAATCAATACTATAAAATGTATCACTTCACATCAGTCAGAAGGGCCATCCACATAATGTGTAAATACCAGAAATGCAGGATGGGTTGAGGAGAAAAGGGAGCCATGTGAGACTGATAGTGGAAATGTAATTTGCCAATGGCCACTCTGAAGAAGTGTATTGTTTTTGCTAAAACATGTAAAAAATGAGCTACAGAGCATAGGGCACTTGCACTCATGGGTGTATACCTTGCGAAAAACAAAAATCAACAGGAAACAGGCCCCCCAACGTTTACCACTACACTGTTAAAAAGAGCCTCGACTTGGATATAACCTAAATGTCCCTGGAAGGATAAAATGGATAAAAGAGATGTGGTACTTATGTAGAGTGGAATATTACTCAGCCAGAAATCAATGGAATAAGGTCAGTTGTAACAACTCTGGAGGAGTTACATACAATCATTCTAAGTGGCATATGTCAGAAAGAAAAAGACACATATCATAATATGTCACTTAAAGGTGGAATGAAAAATGGCTACACATGAAATAAATGACAAAACAGAAACATAGTCAAATATGTAAAAAACTGACATAAGGCTGCTAAATGGGAAAGGTGGAGAAGGGTGAGGCATTATCCAGGAGGTTGAAATTAGCAAAGATACTGTTCCAAGTACCAAATTGAGTAATCGACAAGGCATAAAAGGTACCTCAAAGAACTGCACTCAGCATGCTCAAGTCACTGGAAAATAATATATATGACTGGTAAGAATCTGAAAAAGAATTTATTGATGTCTCACAGTACGTGAATCAAGTGGATGTACAGCAGCAAAAAACAGAGCTTTGAAAATCAGCTGTAACCAATATAATAATAAATATTAAACTATTTGTATAAACAGTGAGACAGACACAAATTTTTACAACTTTTGTTGAAGGGCTACGATGTAACATTGATTGAACACATCTAGACACACAGCAGGATGATATATAAGGCTGGAAGCTATGCACACTAAGAGATGTTAGAGAGGCTGGGTGAGGAATTGCAGACCTTTTAAAGTAATACTTCCTGGTTCCCATTCCATGGGTCCCAAATCTGCAGGTTCAAGGGAATCGTCCTACAGTGAAAACATGCATGGGAAACCGAGACAAATGTACACCGTGTGATCAGGAAAGGTGTCTAAAATGCACCTCATTTTTGATCTCCTGGTGCTGGGGTTCGCCATTCCAGCCTTGTTACTAACAATCTCCCCACTTGGAGAATCAGCACTTTTAACCTCCTGTTTCACAGAGTTTGCAATTGGTGCAGAGGATAAACGGGAAGAGGGGGAACCAATGAGAGACTAGCTGTAGGAGTTTCGACAGGCACATGTCACTCTAATTTCCCGTTAGGAAGAAGAAATAACCAAAAGCTCAGCCTGCCTCCCCAGAACCAAAATAGGGTCTGAAGCAATCCAGTGGTTTGGCGGCCAGCTCACATAAAAAGCGAGTTGAAAAATGGAGATCAGGAGCAAGTAATTCAAAGACCTGCAAAAATATAAATGATAACCAACGTCCAAAAATATATTCAGGTAAGACAATGAAGAGGATCTGAATGAGAGGCAGAATTGCAGGAAACAGATTTCAAGAGATAGATTGGACTCACTTTTAAAGCACATGAAAAGCATCAGAATTTCTAAAATGATGCAGTTGGGCAAAAGGGTGTCTGCGTTTTTTGCTGAATACCTTCAGGGAAAAACACATACACAGTTTTTGGCCAACCAAGCAAGCGAGCAAAGCAAAACTGCACAACAAAGATGTCTCAATTTCCACTGCTCAGAAGGGCCATCGGAATAAAGTGTACAAACCAGAAATGCACGAGGGGCCATGGAGAACAAGGAGCCTTGTCACGCTGATGGGTGGGGTATAAATATCCAAGAGCCACTCTGGAGAATAGTATGGTGTTTCTTAAAACATCTAAAAAACAAAGCTACCAAGCATAGGGGACTTCCACTCACGGGCATATAACTTGGGAAGACTAAATATCAACAAGAAAGAGCCACCCCAAAGTTTCGGGCTGCTTTGTTTACAAAAAAATCGACTTCAGTACACCTTAAATATCCCAGGAAAGACAAAAGTGAATAAAGAAATTGTGGTACTTATGCACTATGGTATACACCTCAGTCATGGAATCAAAGTCATAAAGACAGTAGCAGCATAATGACTGGATTAAGGTATGATGATTCTAAGGGAAATAAGTAAAACAGAAAAAGAAACTGATCATATGATATCATTAATGAAGGGAATGTAAACATGGCTACACATGAGATGAATTAGAAAACAGAACAAAGTCTCACATATAGAAAAAAAAACCTCTTATGCCTGCTTAAGGGGAAAGGTGAGTTGGGTTGATGCATAAAACCAGAGTTTGATATTAGCACTGATACCATTCCATAAAACAAACGTGTAATAGACAAGACCTACTCCTTACTCAGTGAACTTAACTCAACATCCCATATTTCCTGCAGATTAATATATCTAAATAGTAAGAATCTTAATACCTCCATATTGATAAGTCTCCATAAGGGAATCAAGGGTGTATAGAGTGGCATAAACACGGCAATGAAATTCAGCTCAACCCCATTATAAAAATAAATTTCAAAAACAAAAAAAAATAGCAGGGACATTCTTACGAAGTTCATTCAGGGGCTCTGATGAAATCAGGACTGACCACATCTAAAATCACAGCTGGATGAGACATAAGGCTGGACACTTGGGACTGAGAGGATTGGTGAGGTTGTGTGAGCAAATCCAGACCATTTAAAGCAATAATGCTTGCAACCCATTCCATGTGTCCCAAATCTCTGGGGTCCAGGGAATCTTATTACAGCTAAAACATACATGGGAATCCCAGAGGATGGGACAACGTGTAATCTGGACAGGTTTCTAATACACACTTATTTTTCCTCTCATTGTGCTCGGGTTCAACATTCCAGCGACTTTACTATTAATCTCCCCGCTTAGAGAGTCAGCGCCTTTAACCTCCTGTTTCACACAGTTTGCAATTTATGTGGAGATTAAAACGGAATAGGGGGAAAAATGAGAGACATGCTGTAAGCATTTGGACTGGCACATGCCACTCTAATTTCCCATCACGAAGAAGAGTTAAACAAATGCTAACCCTGCCACACCAGAACATAGATATGGCCAGACATAATCCTGCAGGTTTGTGGCCAGCTCACAAACAAAGCGAGTTGAAAAATGGAGCTCAGGTTCTCAGGAATTCACAAACCTGCAGACTTATAATGGACAACTATCGTCCAAAAATCTGTTGAAGGAAGGAAACGAGGAGGACTTTAATTCGAGGCAGGATTTCAGGAAACATATTTCAAGAAGTAGATTGGAATCGAATTTCAAGCACTGGAAATGGGGCCCAATTTAGACAATGATGCACTTGGCCAAAAATGGCGTATGTGTTGTCCAGCAATATATTCAAGAAAACAAGCATATGTCCTTTTTGGCCAACCAAGCAAGTGGGCAATTCAAATCCGCACTACAAAGAAGTCTCATTTCCCACTGGTCAAACAGAACATCCAAACAAATTGTAAAAACTAGAAAGGCAGCACAGCTGTGGAACAGGGAGTCTTGTGACGCTGCTAGGTGGGATGTAAATTGACAAGAGCCACTCTGGAGAAGTCCATGGTGTTTCCTAAAACATCTACAAAGAGAGCTACAGAGCCTAGGGTACTTCCACTCATGCGCTAATACATTGGGCAAACAGAAAATCAACAAGAGACAGCCACACCAAAATTTAGGGCTCCTCTGTTTACAAGAAAATCGACTTCAGTACACCCTAAATATCCGAGGAAAGAAAAAAGTTGATAAAGAAGTTGTGGTACTTACATATTATGGTATACCCCTCAGCCATGGAATCAAAGTCATAAAGCCAGTAGCAGCATAATGACTGGATTTAGGTATGATGTTTCTAAGTGAAATAAGTAAGAAAGAAAAAGAAACTTATCATAAGATACCACTTATGAAGTGTATGTAAACATGGCTACACATTAGCTGAATTAGAAAACAGAACAGTTTCTCATTTAGAAAAAAAAAACACTTATATCTGCTTAAACGGAAAAGTGAGGTGGGGTGATGCATAAAACCAGAGTTTGATATTTGCTCAGGTACAATTCAATAAATCAAATGTGTAACAGACAAGACCTACTCCTTGCTCATTGAACTGGACTCAACATCCCCTATTCCCTGCAGAAGAATATATCTGACTAGTACAAATTGTAATTCCTATGTACTCAAATATCTCTGTAAGGGAATCAAGCGTGCATAGAGTGGCATAAATACGGCAGTGAAAATCAGCTCAACCCCATTATAAAAATTAATTTCAAAAACAATTCACAAAAACAGCAAAATTCTTACAAAATTCATTCAGGGTCTCTGAAGCAACCTTGATTGACCCATCTACAGCCACAGCTGGTTGAGACATAACGCTGGACACTTGGGCCTGAGAGCATTGGTGAGGTTGTGAGCAAATGCACACCATTTAAAGCAATAATGCATGCAACCCGTTCCATGGGTCCCAGCACTCTAGATTCAAGGGAATCTTATTACAGCTGAAACATGCATGGGAAAACCAGAGGATGGGACAACGTGTGATCTGGACAGCTTTCTAAAACGCTCCTCCTTTTTCCTCTCCTTGTGCTCGGGTTTCCCATTCCAGTCTCTTTACTATTAATCTCGCCTCTTGGAGTGTCAGCACATTTAACCTCATGTTTCACACTGTTCACCAATTGTGTGGAGGATGAAAGGGAAGAGGTGAAACCAAGGAAAGAATGGCTGTAAGCATTTGGAAGGGGACATGTCACTCTAATTTCCCATCTAAAGAAGAATTAACCCAAACCTCAGCCTGCTGCCCCAGAACCCAGATAGGGCCTTAAGCAATCCTGCGGGTGTGTTGCAAGCTCAGAAAAAAAGCGAGTTGAAAAATGGAGCTCAGCTTCTCAGTAACTCACAAACTTTCAGAGTTATAATGGATATCTATCGTCCAAAAATCTGTCGAGGGAAGGAAACGGGGAGGACCGGAAATTGAGGCAGGTCTGCAGGAAACATATGTGAAGAGGTAGATAGGAATCACCTTTTAAGCACAGGAAATGTGGCAAAACTTCCACAATGATGCACTTGGCCAAAAGGGCATATGTGTTTTTTCCTCAATATATTCCAGAAAACACGCATACGCACATATTGGCTAACGAAGCAAGAGGGCAATGCAAATCCGGACTACAAATAAGGTCTCATTTCCCACTGGTCAAACAGAACATCTCCCCAATATTGTAAAATCTAGGAACGTAGCACAGCCTTGTGGAACAGTGAGCCTTGTTACGCTGATGGGAGGGATGTCAATTGCCAAGAGCCACTCAGGAGAAGTCCATGGTGTTTCCTAAAACATCTGAAAACTGAGCTACAGAGCTTAGGGTACTTCCACTCATGGGCGTATACATTGGGAAAATTGAAAATAAACAAGAAACAGCCACCCCAAAGTTTAGGGCTGCTCTGTTTACAAAAAGTCAACTTCAGTACACCTTAAATAACCCAGGAAAGACAAAAGAGTATAAAGAAGTGGTGGTACTTACGAAGGATGGGAAATCCCTCAGCCATGGAATCAATATCATAAAGCCAGTAGCAGCATAATGACTGGATTAAGGTACGATGATTCTAAGGGAAATAAGTAACCCAGAAAAAAATTACGTATCATAAGATATCACTTATGAAGGGAATGACAACATGGCTACACATGAGCTGAATTAGAAAACAGAACAGAGTCTCACATTTAGAAAAAAAAAAAAACCTTATCCCAGCTTAAGGGGAAAGGTGAGGTGGGGTGATGCATAAAACCAGAGTTTGATATTAGCACAGGTAACTTTCATAAAACAAATGTGTAATAGACAAGACCTACTCCTTTTCTCAGTGAACTGAACTCAACATCCCGTATTCCCTGCAGATCAATATATCTGACTAGTAAGAATCTTAATACCTCTGTACTGATATGTCTCCATAAGGGAATCAAGGGTGTATAGATTGGCATATACATGGCAGTGAAAATCAGCTCAACCCCATTGTAAAAATAAATTTCTAAAACAAAACACAAAAACAGCAAAATCTTTACAGAATTCGTAAAGGGGCTCTTATGCAATCTAGACTGACAACATCTACACCCACAGCTGGATAAGACATAAGGCTGGACACTTGGGGCTGAGAGGATTGGTGACTTTGTGTGAGCAAATGCAGACCATTTAAAGCAATAATGCGTGCAACCCATTCCATGTCTCCCAAACATCTGGCGTCCAGGGAATCTTATTACAGCTAAAACATGCATGGGACACCCAAAGGATGGGACAACGTGTGATGTGGACAGGTTTATAATACACACTTATTTTTCCTCTCCTTGTGCTCGGGTTCAACATTCCAGTGACTTTACTATAAATCTCCCCACTTAGAGAGTCAGTTCCTTTAACGTCCTGTTTCACACAGTTTGCAATTTGTGTGGAGATTAAAAGGGAATAAGGGGAACCAATGAGAGACATGCTGTAAGCATTTGGACTGGCACATGCCACTCTAATTTCCCATCAGGAAGAAGAGTTAACCAAATGCTCAGCCTGCCGCACCAGGACACGGATATGGCCTGATGCAAACCTGTGCGTTTGTGGCCAGCTGACAAACAAAGCGAAAAGAAAAATGGAGCTCAGGTTCTCAGGAATTCACAACCTGCAGAGTTATAAATGACAACTATCCTCCAAAATCCCTTGAAGGAAGGAAACGAGATGGACTTGAAATCGAGGCACGATTGCAGGAGACATATTTCAAGAAGTAGATTGGAATCGCATTTTAAGCACAGGAAATGGGGCCCAAATTGGACACTGATGAACTTGGCCAAAAACGGCTTACGTGTTTGCACACAATATATTCAAGAAAACACGCATATGCCCTTTTTGGCCAACCAAGCAAGTGGGCAATGCAAATCCGCACTACAAAGAAGTCTCATTTCCCACCGGTCAAACAGAACATCCAAACAAATAGTAAAAACTAGAAAGGCAGCACAGCTGTGTGGAACACGGAGTCTTGTGATGCTGCTGGGAGGGATGTAAACTGACAAGAGCCACTCTGGAGAAGTCCATGGTGTTTCCTAAAGCATCTAAAAACAGAGCTACAGAGACTAGTGTACTTCCACTCATGGGCTAATATATTGGCAAAGAGAAAATCAACAAAAAACTGCCACACCGCAGTTTAGGGCATCTCTTTACAACAAAATCGACTTCAGTACACCTTAAATATCCCAGGACAGAAAACAAAAATAGATAAAGAAGTTGTGGTACTTACATACTATGAAATACCCCTCAGCCATGGAATCAAAGTCATAAAGCCAGTAGCAGCATAATGACTGGATATAGGTACGATGTTTCTAAGTGAAATAAGTAAAACAGAAAAAGAAACTTATCATAAGATATCACTTATGAAGGGTATGTAAACATGGATACAGCATGAGCTGAATTAGAAAACAGAACAGAGTATCACATTTAGAAAAAAATAACTCTTATATCTGCTTAAAGGGAAAGGTGAGGTGGGGTGGTGCATAAACACAGAGTTTGATATTAGCACAGGTACAATTCCATAAACCAAACCTGTAATAGACAAGACCTACTCCTTGCTCAGTGAACTAGACTCAACATCACCTATACCCTGCACAGGAATATATCTGACTAGTATGAATTTTAATTCCTATGTATTCAAATATGTCTGTAAGGGAATCAAACGTGTATAGCGTTGCATAAACACGGCACTGAACATCAGCTCAACCCTATTATAAAAATTAATTTATAAAACAATACACAAATACAACAAACTTCTTAGGAAATTCATTCAGGGGCTCTGAAGCAACCTGGATTGACCACATCTACACCCACAGGTGGATGAGACATAACGCTGGACACTTGGGGCTGAGAGCATTGGTGAGGTTGTGAGCAAATGCAGAACATTTAAAACAATAAGGCATGCAACCAATTACATCGGCCCAAGCACTCTAGATTCAACGGAATCTTATTACTACTAAAAAATGCATGGGAAACCCAGAGGGTGGGACAACATGATATCAGGACAGCTTAATAAAACCTTCCTTTTTCCACTCCTTGTGCTCGGGTTTGCCATTCCAGTCACTTTACTATTCATCTCCCTTCTTGGAGAATCAGCACAGTTAACCTCATGTTTCACACTCTTCACAAATTGTGTGCAGGATGAAAGGAACGAAGTGGAACCAATGAGAGATTTGCGGTGATCATTTGGATGGGCATATGGCAATCTAATTTCCCATCATGAAGAAGAGTTAACCGAAACCTCATTCTGCTGCCTCAGAACCCAGATAGGGCCTGAAGCAAACCTACGGGTCTGTGGCAAGCTCAGAAAAAAAGCGAGTTGAAAAATGAAGCTCAGGGTCTCAGGAATTCACCAACTTTCAGAGATATAAGGGACAACTATCGTCCAAAAATCTGTTGGGGGAAGGAAACGAGGAGGACAGGAAATTGAGGCAGGACTGCAGGAAACATATTTGAAGAGGTAGATAGGAATCGCGTTTAAGCCCAGGAAATGTGGCACAACTTCGACAATGATGCACTTGTCCAAAAGGGCCTATGTGCTTTTTCCTCAATATATTCAAGAAAACACGCATAAGCACATATTGGCCAATGAATCAAGTGGGCAATGCAAAGCCGGACGACCAATAATCTCAATTCCCACTGGTCACACAGAACATCCAAAAATAATGTAAAATCTAGAAATGCAGCACAGCCGTGTGGAACAGTGACACTTGTTACGCTGATGGGAAGGACGTAAATTGCCAAGAGCCACACTGCACAAGTCCATCGTGTTTCCTAAAACACCTGATGACTGAGCTACAGAGCTCAGGGTACTCCCACTCATGGGAGTGTACATTGGGAAAAACTGAAAATCAACAAGAAAAAACAACCCCAAACTTTAGGGCTGCTTTGTTTACAAAAAAATCGACTTCAGAACACCTTAAATATGCCAGGAAAGACAAAAGTGGATAAAGAAGTTGTGGTACTTACGTACTACGGGATATCCCTCAGCCATGGAATCAATGTCATAAAGACAGTAGCAGCAAAAGGACTGGATTAAGGTACGATGATTCTAAGGGAAATAAGTAACACAGAAAAAGAAACTTCTCATAAGCTACCACTTATGAAGGGAATGTAAACATGGCTACACATGAGCTGAATTAGAAAACAGAACAGAGTCCCACATTTAGGGAAAAAAAAAAAAAAACCCTTATGCCTGCTCTAGGGGAAAGGTGAGGTGGCTTGATGCATAAAACCAGAGTTTGATATTAGCACAGGTAGCGTTCCATAAAACAAATGTGTAATAGACAAGACCTACTCATTGCTCAGTGAACTGAACGCAACATCCCCTATTCCCTGCAGATTAATATATCTGACTAGAAAGAATCTTAATACCTATGTATTGAAATGTCTCCGTAAGGGAATCAAGAGTGTATAGAGTGGCATAAACACGGCAGGGAAAATCAGCTCAAGCCCATTATAAAAATAAATTTCAATCTACAACACAAAAAGAGCGAAATCCTTACGGAACTCGTTAAGGGGCTCTGATGCAATTGGGACTGACCACATCTACACCCACAGCTGGATGAGACATAAGGCTGGACACATGGGGCTGAGAGGATTGGTGAGGTTTTGTGAGCAAATGCAGACCATTTAAAGCAATAATGCGTGCAACCCATTCCTTGGGTCTCAACTCTCTGGGGTCCAGGGAATCTTATTGCAGCTGAAACATGCATGAGAAACCCAGAGGATGGGACAATGTGTGATCTGGACAGGTTTCTAAAATACACCTCCTTTATCATCTCCTTGTGCTCAGGTTCACCATTCCAGCCACTTTACTATAAATCTCCCCGCCTAGAGAGTCAGTGCCTTTAACCTCCTGTTTCACACAGTTTGCAATTTGTGCAGAGCTTAAAAGGGAATAGGGGGAACCAATGAGAGACATGCTGTAAGCATTTGGATGGGCACGCACCACTCTAATTTCCCATCATGAATAATATTAAACCAAACGCTCAGCGTGCTGCACCAGAACACAGATATGACTTGACGCAATCTTGCGGGTTTGTGGCCAGCTCACAAAAAAAGTGAGTTGAAAAACTGAGCTCAAGTTCTCTAGAATTCACAAACCTGCAGAGTTATAATGGACAACTATCGTCCAAAATCTGTTGAAGGAAGGAAACAATGAGGACGTTGATTCGACGCAGGATTTCAGGAAACATATTTCAAGAAGTAGATTGGAATCGCATTTTAAGCACAGGAAATGCAGTGCAATTTTGACATCGATACACTTGGCCAAAAATGGTGTATGTGTTTTCCCGCAATATATTTATCTAAACACGTATAAGCCCTTTTTGACCAGCCAAGCAAGTGGGCAATGCAAATCCTCACTACAAAGTAGTCTCATTTCCAACTGGTTAAACAGAACATGCAAAAAAAAATATTGTAAACACTAGAAAGGCAGCACAGCTGTGTGGAACAGGAAGTCTTGTGACAATGATGGGCGGGATGTAAATTGACAAGAGCCACTCTGGAGAAGTCCATGGTGTTTCCTAAAACATCTAAAAACAGAGCTACAGAGCCTAGGGTACTTCCACTCATGGGCTATTACATTGGGCAAACAGAAAATCAACAAGAAACAGACACACCACAGTTTAGGGCTGCTCTGTTTACAACAAAATCAACTTCAGTACACCTTAAATATCCAAGGACAGAAAAAAAATAGATAAAGAAGTTGTGGTACTTACATACTATGGAATATCCCTCAGCCATGGAATCAATGTCATAAAGCCAGTAGCAGCATAATGACTGGATTTAGGTACGTTGTTTCTAAGTGAAATATGAAACACAGAAAAAGAAACTTATCATAAGATATCACTTATGAAGGGTATGTAAACATGGATACACATGAGCTGAATTAGAAAACAGAACAGAGTCTCACGTTTAGAAAAAAAATAACTCTTATATCTGCTTAAACGGAAAGGTGAGGTGGGGTGGTGCATAACAACAGAGTTTGATATTAGCACAGGTACAATTCCATAAACCAAACGTGTAATAGAAAAGACCTACTCCTTGCTCAGTGAACTGGACTCAACATCCCATTTTCCCTGCAGAGGAATATATCTGACTAGTATGAATTTTCATTCCTATGTATTCAAATATGTCCGTAAGGGAATCAAACGTGTATAAAGTGGCATAAACACGGTAGTGAACATCAGCTCAACCCCATTAAAAAAATTAATTTAGATAACATTACACAAATACAACCAAATTCTTACAAAATTCATTCAGGGGCTCTGAAGCAACCTGGATTGACCACATCTACACCCACAGGTGGATGAGACATAACGCTGGACACTTGGGGCTGAGAGCATTGGTGAGGTTGTGAGCAAATGCAGACCATTTAAAGCAATAAAGCATGCAACCCATTCCATGGGTCCCAACACTCTAGATTCAAGGGAATCTTATTACTGCTTCAAAATGCATGGGACACCCAGAGGGTGGGACAACGTGTGTTCCGGACCGCTTTATAAAACCCTCCTTTTTCCTCTCCTTGTGCTCGGGTTTGCCATTCCAGTCACTTTACTATTCATCTCCCCTCTTGGAGAATCAGCACATTTAACCTCATGTTTCACACTCTTCACAAATTGTGTGCAGGATGAAAGGAACGAAGTGGAACCAATGAGAGATTTGCGGTGATCATTTGGATGGGCATATGGCAATCTAATTTCCCATCATGAAGAAGAGTTAATCCAAACCTCATTCTGCTGCCTCAGAACACAGATAGGGCCTGAAGCAAACCTACGGGTCTGTGGCAAGCTCAGAAAAAAAAGCGAGTTGAAAAATGGAGCTCAGGGTCTCAGGAATTCCCAAACATTCAGAGTTATAAGGGACAACTATCGTTCAAAAATCTGTTGGGGGAAGGAAACGAGGAGGACCGGAAATTGAGGCAGGACTGCAGGAAACATATTTGAAGAGGTAGATAGGAATCGCGTTTAAGCCCAGGAAATGTGGCACAACTTCGACAATGATGCACTTGTCCAAAAGGGCCTATGTGCTTTTTCCTCAATATATTCAAGAAAACACGCATAAGCACATTTTGGCCAATGAATCAAGTGGGCAATGCAAAGCCGGATGATCAGTAATCTCAATTCCCACTGGTCACACAGAACATCCGAAAAAAAATGTAAAATCTAGAAATGCAGCACAGCCGTGTGGAACAGTGACACTTGTTACGCTGATGGGAAGGACGTAAATTGCCAAGAGCCACACTGCACAAGTCCATCGTGTTTCCTAAAACACCTGATAACTGAGCTACAGAGCTCAGGGTACTCCCACTCATGGGAGTATACATTGGGAAAAACGGAAAATCAACAAGAAAAAACAACCCCAAAGTTTAGGGCTGCGTTGTTTACAAAAAAATCGACTTCAGTAAACCTTAAATATGCCAGGAAAGACAAAAGTGGATAAAGAAGTTGTGGTACTTACGTACTACGGGATATCCCTCAGCCATGGAATCAATGTCATAAAGAGAGTAGCAGCAAAAAGACTGGATTTAGGTACGATGATTCTAAGGGAAATAAGTAACACAGAAAAAGAAACTTCTCATAAGCTATCACTTATGAAGGGAATGTAAACATGGCTACACATGAGCTGAATTAGAAAACAGAACAGAGTCCCACATTTAGGGAAAAAAAAAACCCTTATGCCTGCTCTAGGGGAAAGGTGAGGTGGCTTGATGCATAAAACCAGAGTTTGATATTAGCACAGGTAGCGTTCCATAAAACAAATGTGTAATAGACAAGACCTACTCCTTGCTCAGTGAACAGAACGCAACATCCCCTATTCCCTGCAGATTAATATATCTGACTAGAAAGAATCTTAATACCTATGTATTGCTATGTCTCCGTAAGGTAATCAAGAGTGTATAGAGTGGCATAAACACGGCAGTGAAAATCAGCTCAAGCCCATTATAAAAATAAATTTCAATCTACAACACAAAAAGAGCGAAATCCTTACGGAATTCGTTAAGGGGCTCTGATGCAATTGGGACTGACCACATCTACACCCACAGCTGGATGAGACATAAGGCTGGACACATGGGGCTGAGAGGATTGGTGAGGTTTTGTGAGCAAATGCAGACCATTTAAAGCAATAATGCGTGCAACCCATTCCTTGGGTCTCAACTCTCTGGGGTCCAGGGAATCTTATTGCAGCTGAAACATGCATGAGAAACCCAGAGGATGGGACAATGTGTGATCTGGACAGGTTTCTAAAATACACCTCCTTTATCATCTCCTTGTGCTCAGGTTCACCATTCCAGCCACTTTACTATAAATCTCCCCGCCTAGAGAGTCAGTGCCTTTAACCTCCTGTTTCACACAGTTTGCAATTTGTGCAGAGCTTAAAAGGAAATAGGGGGAACCAATGAGAGACATGCTGTAAGCATTTGGATGGGCACGCACCACTCTAATTTCCCATCATGAATTATATTAAACCAAATGCTCAGCGTGATGCACCAGAACACAGATATGACTTGATGCAATCTTGCGGGTTTGTGGCCAGCTCACAAAAAAAGTGAGTTGAAAAACTGAGCTCAAGTTCACTAGAATTCACAAACCTGCAGAGTTATAATGGACAACTATCGTCCACAATCTGTTGAAGGAAGGAAACAATGAGGACGTTGTTTCGACGCAGAATTTCAGGAAACATATTTCAAGAAGTAGATTGGAATCGCATTTTAAGCACAGGAAATGCAGTGCAATTTTGACATCGATACACTTGGCCAAAAATGGTGTATGTGTTTTCCCGCAATATATTTATCTAAACACGTATAAGCCCTTTTTGACCAGCCAAGCAAGTGGGCAATGCAAATCCTCACTACAAAGTAGTCTCATTTCCAACTGGTTAAACAGAACATGCAAAAAAAATATTGTAAACACTAGAAAGGCAGCACAGCTGTGTGGAACAGGAAGTCTTGTGACAATGATGGGCGGGATGTAAATTGACAAGAGCCACTCTGGAGAAGTCCATGGTGTTTCCTAAAACATCTAAAAACAGAGCTACAGAGCCTAGGGTTCTTCCACTCATGGGCTAATACATAGGGCAAACAGGAAATCAACAAGAAACAGACACACCACAGTTTACGGCTGCTCTGTTTACAACAAAATCAACTTCAGTACACCTTAAATATCCAAGGAAAGAAAAAAAAATAGATAAAGAAGTTGTGGTACTTACATACTATGGAATATCCCTCAGCCATGGAATCAATGTCATAAAGCCAGTAGCAGCATAATGACTGGATTTAGGTACGTTGTTTCTAAGTGAAATATGAAACACAGAAAAAGAAACTTATCATAAGATATCACTTATGAAGTGTATGTAAACATGGATACACATGAGCTGAATTAGAAAACAGAACAGAGTCTCACGTTTAGAAAAAAAATAACTCTTATATCTGCTTAAACGGAAAGGTGAGGTGGGGTGGTGCATAACAACAGAGTTTGATATTAGCACAGGTACAATTCCATAAACCAAACGTGTAATAGACAAGACCTACTCCTTGCTCAGTGAACTGGACTCAACATCCCCTTTTCCCTGCAGAGGAATATATCTGACTAGTATGAATTTTCATTCCTATGTATTCAAATATGTCCGTAAGGGAATCAAACGTGTATAGAGTAGCATAAGCACGGTAGTGAACATCAGCTCAACCCCATTATAAAAATTAATTTAGATAACATTACACAAATACAACCAAATTCTTACAAAATTCATTCAGGGGATCTGAAGCAACCTGGATTGACCACATCAACACCCACAGGTGGATGAGACATAACGCTGGACACTTGGGGCTGAGAGCATTGGTGAGGTTGTGAGCAAATGCAGACCATTTAAAGCAATAAAGCATGCAACCCATTCCATGGGTCCCAACACTCTAGATTCAAGGGAATCTTATTACTGCTACAAAATGCATGGGACACCCAGAGGGTGGGACAACGTGTGATCCGGACCGCTTTATAAAACCCTCCTTTTTCCTCTCCTTGTGCTCGGGTTTGCCATTCCAGTCACTTTACTATTCATCTCCCCTCTTGGAGAATCAGCACATTTAACCTCATGTTTCACACTCTTCACAAATTTTGTGCAGGATGAAAGGAACGAAGTGGAACCAATGAGAGATTTGCGGTGATTATTTGGATGGGCATACGGCAATCTAATTTCCCTTCATGAAGAAGAGTTAACCCAAACCTCATTCTGCTGCCTCAGAACCCAGATAGGGCCTGAAGCAAACCTACGGGTCTGTGGCAAGCTCAGAAAAAAAGCGAGTTGAAAAATGGAGCTCAGGGTCTCAGGAATTCACCAACTTTCAGAGTTATAAGGGACAACTATCGTCCAAAAATCTGTTGGGGAAGGAAACGAGGAGGGCCGGAAATTGAGGCAGGACTGCAGGAAACATATTTGAAGAGGTAGATAGGAATCGCGTTTAAGCCCAGGAAATGTGGCACAACTTCGACAATGATGCACTTGTCCAAAAGGGCCTATGTGCTTTTTCCTCAATATATTCAAGAAAACACGCATAAGCACATTTTGGCCAATGAATCAAGTGGGCAATGCAAAGCCGGACGACCAATAATCTCAATTCCCACTGGTCACACAGAACATCCGAAAAAAAATGTAAAATCTAGAAATGCAGCACAGCCGTGTGGAACAGTGACACTTGTTACGCTGATGGGAAGGACGTAAATTGCCAAGAGCCACTCTGCACAAGTCCATCGTGTTTCCTAAAACACCTGATAACTGAGCTACAGAGCTCAGGGTACTCCCACTCATGGGAGTGTACATTGGGAAAAACTGAAAATCAACAAGAAAAAACAACCCCAAAGTTTAGGGCTGCGTTGTTTACAAAAAAATCGACTTCAGTACACCTTAAATATGCCAGGAAAGACAAAAGTGGATAAAGAAGTTGTGGTACTTACGTACTACGGGATATCCCTCAGCCATGGAATCAATGTCATAAAGACAGTAGCAGCAAAAGGACTGGATTAAGGTACGATGATTCTAAGGGAAATAAGTAACACAGAAAAAGAAACTTCTCATAAGCTATCACTTATGAAGGGGATGTAAACATGGCTACACATGAGCTGAATTAGAAAACAGAACAGAGTCCCACATTTAGGGAAAAAAAAACCCTTATGCCTGCTCTAGGGGAAAGGTGAGGTGGCTTGATGCATAAAACCAGAGTTTGATATTAGCACAGGTAGCGTTCCATAAAACAAATGTGTAATAGACAAGACCTACTCCTTGCTCAGTGAACTGAACGCAACATCCCCTATTCCCTGCAGATTAATATATCTGACTAGAAAGAATCTTAATACCTATGTATTGCTATGTCTCCGTAAGGGAATCAAGAGTGTATAGAGTGGCATAAACACGGCAGTGAAAATCAGCTCAAGCCCATTATAAAAATAAATTTCAATCTACAACACAAAAAGAGCGAAATCCTTACGGAATTCGTTAAGGGGCTCTGATGCAATTGGGACTGACCACATCTACACCCACAGCTGGATGAGGCATAAGGCTGGACACATGGGGCTGAGAGGATTGGTGAGGTTTTGTGAGCAAATGCAGACCATTTAAAGCAATAATGCGTGCAACCCATTCCTTGGGTCTCAACTCTCTGGGGTCCAGGGAATCTTATTGCAGCTGAAACATGCATGAGAAACCCAGAGGATGGGACAATGTGTGATCTGGACAGGTTTCTAAAATACACCTCCTTTATCATCTCCTTGTGCTCAGGTTCACCATTCCAGCCACTTTACTATAAATCTCCCCGCCTAGAGAGTCAGTGCCTTTAACCTCCTGTTTCACACAGTTTGCAATTTGTGCAGAGCTTAAAAGGGAATAGGGGGAACCAATGAGAGACATGCTGTAAGCATTTGGATGGGCACGCATCACTCTAATTTCCCATCATGAATTATATTAAACCAAATGCTCAGCGTGATGCACCAGAACACAGATATGACTTGACGCAATCTTGCGGGTTTGTGGCCAGCTCACAAAAAAAGTGAGTTGAAAAACTGAGCTCAAGTTCTCTAGAATTCACAAACCTGCAGAGTTATAATTGACAACTATCGTCCACAATCTGTTGAAGGAAGGAAACAATGAGGACGTTGTTTCGACGCAGAATTTCAGGAAACATATTTCAAGAAGTAGATTGGAATCGCATTTTAAGCACAGGAAATGCAGTGCAATTTTGACATCGATACACTTGGCCAAAAATGGTGTATGTGTTTTCCCGCAATATATTTATCTAAACACGTATAAGCCCTTTTTGACCAGCCAAGCAAGTGGGCAATGCAAATCCTCACTACAAAGTAGTCTCATTTCCAACTGGTTAAACAGAACATGCAAAAAAAATATTGTAAACACTAGAAAGGCAGCACAGCTGTGTGGAACAGGAAGTCTTGTGACAATGATGGGCGGGATGTAAATTGACAAGAGCCACTCTGGAGAAGTCCATGGTGTTTCCTAAAACATCTAAAAACAGAGCTACAGAGCCTAGGGTTCTTCCACTCATGGGCTAATACATAGGGCAAACAGGAAATCAACAAGAAACAGACACACCACAGTTTACGGCTGCTCTGTTTACAACAAAATCAACTTCAGTACACCTTAAATATCCAAGGAAAGAAAAAAAAATAGATAAAGAAGTTGTGGTACTTACATACTATGGAATATCCCTCAGCCATGGAATCAATGTCATAAAGCCAGTAGCAGCATAATGACTGGATTTAGGTACGTTGTTTCTAAGTGAAATATGAAACACAGAAAAAGAAACTTATCATAAGATATCACTTATGAAGGGTATGTAAACATGGATACACATGAGCTGAATTAGAAAACAGAACAGAGTCTCACGTTTAGAAAAAAAATAACTCTTATATCTGCTTAAACGGAAAGGTGAGGTGGGGTGGTGCATAACAACAGAGTTTGATATTAGCACAGGTACAATTCCATAAACCAAACGTGTAATACACAAGACCTACTCCTTGCTCAGTGAACTGGACTCAACATCCCCTTTTCCCTGCAGAGGAATATATCTGACTAGTATGAATTTTCATTCCTATGTATTCAAATATGTCCGTAAGGGAATCAAACGTGTATAGAGTAGCATAAGCACGGTAGTGAACATCAGCTCAACCCCATTATAAAAATTAATTTAGATAACATTACACAAATACAACCAAATTCTTACAAAATTCATTCAGGGGATCTGAAGCAACCTGGATTGACCACATCAACACCCACAGGTGGATGAGACATAACGCTGGACACTTGGGGCTGAGAGCATTGGTGAGGTTGTGAGCAAATGCAGACCATTTAAAGCAATAAAGCATGCAACCCATTCCATGGGTCCCAACACTCTAGATTCAAGGGAATCTTATTACTGCTACAAAATGCATGGGACACCCAGAGGGTGGGACAACGTGTGATCCGGACCGCTTTATAAAACCCTCCTTTTTCCTCTCCTTGTGCTCGGGTTTGCCATTCCAGTCACTTTACTATTCATCTCCCCTCTTGGAGAATCAGCACATTTAACCTCATGTTTCACACTCTTCACAAATTTTGTGCAGGATGAAAGGAACGAAGTGGAACCAATGAGAGATTTGCGGTGATTATTTGGATGGGCATACGGCAATCTAATTTCCCTTCATGAAGAAGAGTTAACCCAAACCTCATTCTGCTGCCTCAGAACCCAGATAGGGCCTGAAGCAAACCTACGGGTCTGTGGCAAGCTCAGAAAAAAAGCGAGTTGAAAAATGGAGCTCAGGGTCTCAGGAATTCACCAACTTTCAGAGTTATAAGGGACAACTATCGTCCAAAAATCTGTTGGGGAAGGAAACGAGGAGGGCCGGAAATTGAGGCAGGACTGCAGGAAACATATTTGAAGAGGTAGATAGGAATCGCGTTTAAGCCCAGGAAATGTGGCACAACTTCGACAATGATGCACTTGTCCAAAAGGGCCTATGTGCTTTTTCCTCAATATATTCAAGAAAACACGCATAAGCACATTTTGGCCAATGAATCAAGTGGGCAATGCAAAGCCGGACGACCAATAATCTCAATTCCCACTGGTCACACAGAACATCCGAAAAAAAATGTAAAATCTAGAAATGCAGCACAGCCGTGTGGAACAGTGACACTTGTTACGCTGATGGGAAGGACGTAAATTGCCAAGAGCCACTCTGCACAAGTCCATCGTGTTTCCTAAAACACCTGATAACTGAGCTACAGAGCTCAGGGTACTCCCACTCATGGGAGTGTACATTGGGAAAAACTGAAAATCAACAAGAAAAAACAACCCCAAAGTTTAGGGCTGCGTTGTTTACAAAAAAATCGACTTCAGTACACCTTAAATATGCCAGGAAAGACAAAAGTGGATAAAGAAGTTGTGGTACTTACGTACTACGGGATATCCCTCAGCCATCGAATCAATGTCATAAAGACAGTAGCAGCAAAAGGACTGGATTAAGGTACGATGATTCTAAGGGAAATAAGTAACACAGAAAAAGAAACTTCTCATAAGCTATCACTTATGAAGGGGATGTAAACATGGCTACACATGAGCTGAATTAGAAAACAGAACAGAGTCCCACATTTAGGGAAAAAAAAACCCTTATGCCTGCTCTAGGGGAAAGGTGAGGTGGCTTGATGCATAAAACCAGAGTTTGATATTAGCACAGGTAGCGTTCCATAAAACAAATGTGTAATAGACAAGACCTACTCCTTGCTCAGTGAACTGAACGCAACATCCCCTATTCCCTGCAGATTAATATATCTGACTAGAAAGAATCTTAATACCTATGTATTGCTATGTCTCCGTAAGGGAATCAAGAGTGTATAGAGTGGCATAAACACGGCAGTGAAAATCAGCTCAAGCCCATTATAAAAATAAATTTCAATCTACAACACAAAAAGAGCGAAATCCTTACGGAATTCGTTAAGGGGCTCTGATGCAATTGGGACTGACCACATCTACACCCACAGCTGGATGAGGCATAAGGCTGGACACATGGGGCTGAGAGGATTGGTGAGGTTTTGTGAGCAAATGCAGACCATTTAAAGCAATAATGCGTGCAACCCATTCCTTGGGTCTCAACTCTCTGGGGTCCAGGGAATCTTATTGCAGCTGAAACATGCATGAGAAACCCAGAGGATGGGACAATGTGTGATCTGGACAGGTTTCTAAAATACACCTCCTTTATCATCTCCTTGTGCTCAGGTTCACCATTCCAGCCACTTTACTATAAATCTCCCCGCCTAGAGAGTCAGTGCCTTTAACCTCCTGTTTCACACAGTTTGCAATTTGTGCAGAGCTTAAAAGGGAATAGGGGGAACCAATGAGAGACATGCTGTAAGCATTTGGATGGGCACGCATCACTCTAATTTCCCATCATGAATTATATTAAACCAAATGCTCAGCGTGATGCACCAGAACACAGATATGACTTGACGCAATCTTGCGGGTTTGTGGCCAGCTCACAAAAAAAGTGAGTTGAAAAACTGAGCTCAAGTTCTCTAGAATTCACAAACCTGCAGAGTTATAATTGACAACTATCGTCCACAATCTGTTGAAGGAAGGAAACAATGAGGACGTTAATTCGACGCAGGATTTCAGGAAACATATTTCAAGAAGTAGATTGGAATCGCATTTTAAGCACAGGAAATGCAGTGCAATTTTGACATCGATACACTTGGCCAAAAATGGTGTATGTGTTTTCCCGCAATATATTTATCTAAACACGTATAAGCCCTTTTTGACCAGCCAAGCAAGTGGGCAATGCAAATCCTCACTACAAAGTAGTCTCATTTCCAACTGGTTAAACAGAACATGCAAAAAATATATGGTAAACACTAGAAAGGCAGCACAGCTGTGTGGAACAGGAAGTCTTGTGACAATGATGGGCGGGATGTAAATTGACAAGAGCCACTCTGGAGAAGTCCATGGTGTTTCCTAAAACATCTAAAAACAGAGCTACAGAGCCTAGGGTACTTCCACTCATGGGCTATTACATTGGGCAAACAGAAAATCAACAAGAAACAGACACACCACAGTTTAGGGCTGCTCTGTTTACAACAAAATCAACTTCAGTACACCTTAAATATCCAAGACAGAAAAAAACATAGATAAAGAAGTTGTGGTACTTACATACTATGGAATATCCCTCAGCCATGGAATCAATGTCATAAAGCCAGTAGCAGCATAATGATTGGATTTAGGTACGTTGTTTCTAAGTGAAATATGAAACACAGAAAAAGAAACTTATCATAAGATATCACTTATGAAGGGTATGTAAACATGGATACACATGAGCTGAATTAGAAAACAGAACAGAGTCTCACGTTTAGAAAAAAAATAACTCTTATATCTGCTTAAACGGAAAGGTGAGGTGGGGTGGTGCATAACAACAGAGTTTGATATTAGCACAGGTACAATTCCATAAACCAAACGTGTAATAGACAAGACCTACTCCTTGCTCAGTGAACTGGACTCAACATCCCCTTTTCCCTGCAGAGGCATATATCTGACTAGTATGAATTTTCATTCCTATGTATTCAAATATGTCCGTAAGGGAATCAGACGTGTATAGAGTGGCATAAACACGGTAGTGAACATCAGCTCAACCCCATTATAAAAATTAATTTAGATAACATTACACAAATACAACCAAATTCTTACAAAATTCATTCAGGGGCTCTGAAGCAACCTGGATTGACCACATCAACACCCACAGGTGGATGAGACATAACGCTGGACACTTGGGGCTGAGAGCATTGGTGAGGTTGTGAGCAAATGCAGACCATTTAAAGCAATAAAGCATGCAACCCATTCCATGGGTCCCAACACTCTAGATTCAAGGGAATCTTATTACTGCTACAAAATGCATGGGACACCCAGAGGGTGGGACAACGTGCGTTCCGGACCGCTTTATAAAACCCTCCTTTTTCCTCTCCTTGTGCTCGGGTTTGCCATTCCAGTCACTTTACTATTCATCTCCCCTCTTGGAGAATCAGCACACTTAAACTCATATTTCACACTGTTCACAAATTGTGTGCAGGATGAAAGGAACGAAGTGGAACCAATGAGAGATTTGCGGTGATCATTTGGATGGGCATATGGCAATCTAATTTCCCATCATGAAGAATAGTTAACCGAAACCTCATTCTGCTGCCTCAGAACCCAGATAGGGCCTGAAGCAACGCTACGGGTCTGTGGCAAGCTCAGAAAAAAAGCGAGTTGAAAAATGGAGCTCAGGGTCTCAGGAATTCACAAACTTTCAGAGTTATAAGGGACAACTATCGTCCAAAAATCTGTTGGGGGAAGGAAACGAGGAGGACCGGAAATTGAGGCAGGACTGCAGGAAACATATTTGAAGAGGTAGATAGGAATCGCGTTTAAGCCCAGGAAATGTGGCACAACTTCGACAATGATGCACTTGTCCAAAAGGGCCTATGTGCTTTTTCCTCAATATATTCAAGAAAACACGCATAAGCACATTTTGGCCAATGAATCAAGTGGGCAATGCAAAGCTGGACGACCAATAATCTCAATTCCCACTGGTCACACAGAACATCCGAAAAAAAATGTAAAATCTAGAAATGCAGCACAGCCGTGTGGAACAGTGACACTTGTTACGCTGATGGGAAGGACGTAAATTGCCAAGAGCCACTCTGCACAAGTCCATCGTGTTTCCTAAAACACCTGATAACTGAGCTACAGAGCTCAGGGTACTCCCACTCATGGGAGTGTACATTGGGAAAAACTGAAAATCAACAAGAAAAAACAACCCCAAAGTTTAGGGCTGCGTTGTTTACAAAAAAATCGACTTCAGTACACCTTAAATATGCCAGGAAAGACAAAAGTGGATAAAGAAGTTGTGGTACTTACGTACTACGGGATATCCCTCAGCCATGGAATCAATGTCATAAAGACAGTAGCAGCAAAAGGACTGGATTAAGGTACGATGATTCTAAGGGAAATAAGTAACACAGAAAAAGAAACTTCTCATAAGCTATCACTTATGAAGGGGATGTAAACATGGCTACACATGAGCTGAATTAGAAAACAGAACAGAGTCCCACATTTAGGGAAAAAAAAAACCCTTATGCCTGCTCTAGGGGAAAGGTGAGGTGGCTTGATGCATAAAACCAGAGTTTGATATTAGCACAGGTAGCGTTCCATAAAACAAATGTGTAATAGACAAGACCTACTCCTTGCTCAGTGAACTGAACGCAACATCCCCTATTCCCTGCAGATTAATATATCTGACTAGAAAGAATCTTAATACCTCTGTATTGCTATGTCTCCGTAAGGGAATCAAGAGTGTATAGAGTGGCATAAACACGGCAGTGAAAATCAGCTCAAGCCCATTATAAAAATAAATTTCAATCTACAACACAAAAAGAGCGAAATCCTTACGGAATTCGTTAAGGGGCTCTGATGCAATTGGGACTGACCACATCTACACCCACAGCTGGATGAGGCATAAGGCTGGACACATGGGGCTGAGAGGATTGGTGAGGTTTTGTGAGCAAATGCAGACCATTTAAAGCAATAATGCGTGCAACCCATTCCTTGGGTCTCAACTCTCTGGGGTCCAGGGAATCTTATTGCAGCTGAAACATGCATGAGAAACCCAGAGGATGGGACAATGTGTGATCTGGACAGGTTTCTAAAATACACCTCCTTTATCATCTCCTTGTGCTCAGGTTCACCATTCCAGCCACTTTACTATAAATCTCCTCGCCTAGAGAGTCAGTGCCTTTAACCTCCTGTTTCACACAGTTTGCAATTTGTGCAGAGCTTAAAAGGGAATAGGGGGAACCAATGAGAGACATGCTGTAAGCATTTGGATGGGCACGCATCACTCTAATTTCCCATCATGAATTATATTAAACCAAATGCTCAGCGTGATGCACCAGAACACAGATATGACTTGATGCAATCTTGCGGGTTTGTGGCCAGCTCACAAAAAAAGTGAGTTGAAAAACTGAGCTCAAGTTCTCTAGAATTCACAAACCTGCAGAGTTATAATTGACAACTATCGTCCAAAATCTGTTGAAGGAAGGAAACAATGAGGACGTTAATTCGACGCAGGATTTCAGGAAACATATTTCAAGAAGTAGATTGGAATCGCATTTTAAGCACAGGAAATGCAGTGCAATTTTGACATCGATACACTTGGCCAAAAATGGTGTATGTGTTTTCCCGCAATATATTTATCTAAACACGTATAAGCCCTTTTTGACCAGCCAAGCAAGTGGGCAATGCAAATCCTCACTACAAAGTAGTCTCATTTCCAACTGGTTAAACAGAACATGCAAAAAATATATGGTAAACACTAGAAAGGCAGCACAGCTGTGTGGAACAGGAAGTCTTGTGACAATGATGGGCGGGATGTAAATTGACAAGAGCCACTCTGGAGAAGTCCATGGTGTTTCCTAAAACATCTAAAAACAGAGCTACAGAGCCTAGGGTACTTCCACTCATGGGCTATTACATTGGGCAAACAGAAAATCAACAAGAAACAGACACACCACAGTTTAGGGCTGCTCTGTTTACAACAAAATCAACTTCAGTACACCTTAAATATCCAAGACAGAAAAAAACATAGATAAAGAAGTTGTGGTACTTACATACTATGGAATATCCCTCAGCCATGGAATCAATGTCATAAAGCCAGTAGCAGCATAATGACTGGATTTAGGTACGTTGTTTCTAAGTGAAATATGAAACACAGAAAAAGAAACTTATCATAAGATATCACTTATGAAGGGTATGTAAACATGGATACACATGAGCTGAATTAGAAAACAGAACAGAGTCTCACGTTTAGAAAAAAAATAACTCTTATATCTGCTTAAACGGAAAGGTGAGGTGGGGTGGTGCATAACAACAGAGTTTGATATTAGCACAGGTACAATTCCATAAACCAAACGTGTAATAGACAAGACCTACTCCTTGCTCAGTGAACTGGACTCAACATCCCCTTTTCCCTGCAGAGGAATATATCTGACTAGTATGAATTTTCATTCCTATGTATTCAAATATGTCCGTAAGGGAATCAAACGTGTATAGAGTGGCATAAACACGGTAGTGAACATCAGCTCAACCCATTATAAAAATTAATTTAGATAACATTACACAAATACAACCAAATTCTTACAAAATTCATTCAGGGGCTCTGAAGCAACCTGGATTTACCACATCAACACCCACAGGTGGATGAGACATAACGCTGGACACTTGGGGCTGAGAGCATTGGTGAGGTTGTGAGCAAATGCAGACCATTTAAAGCAATAAAGCATGCAACCCATTCCATGGGTCCCAACACTCTAGATTCAAGGGAATCTTATTACTGCTACAAAATGCATGGGACACCCAGAGGTTGGGACAACGTGTGTTCCGGACCGCTTTATAAAACCCTCCTTTTTCCTCTCCTTGTGCTCGGGTTTGCCATTCCAGTCACTTTACTATTCATCTCCCCTCTTGGAGAATCAGCACACTTAAACTCATATTTCACACTGTTCACAAATTGTGTGCAGGATGAAAGGAACGAAGTGGAACCAATGAGAGATTTGCGGTGATCATTTGGATGGGCATATGGCAATCTAATTTCCCATCATGAAGAAGAGTTAACCGAAACCTCATTCTGCTGCCTCAGAACCCAGATAGGGCCTGAAGCAACCCTACGGGTCTGTGGCAAGCTCAGAAAAAAAGCGAGTTGAAAAATGGAGCTCAGGGTCTCAGGAATTCACAAACTTTCAGAGTTATAAGGGACAACTATCGTCCAAAAATCTGTTGGGGGAAGGAAACGAGGAGGACCGGAAATTGAGGCAGGACTGCAGGAAACATATTTGAAGAGGTAGATAGGAATCGCGTTTAAGCCCAGGAAATGTGGCACAACTTCGACAATGATGCACTTGTCCAAAAGGGCCTATGTGCTTTTTCCTCAATATATTCAAGAAAACACGCATAAGCACATTTTGGCCAATGAATCAAGTGGGCAATGCAAAGCTGGACGACCAATAATCTCAATTCCCACTGGTCACACAGAACATCCGAAAAAAAATGTAAAATCTAGAAATGCAGCACAGCCGTGTGGAACAGTGACACTTGTTACGCTGATGGGAAGGACGTAAATTGCCAAGAGCCACTCTGCACAAGTCCATCGTGTTTCCTAAAACACCTGATAACTGAGCTACAGAGCTCAGGGTACTCCCACTCATGGGAGTGTACATTGGGAAAAACTGAAAATCAACAAGAAAAAACAACCCCAAAGTTTAGGGCTGCGTTGTTTACAAAAAAATCGACTTCAGTACACCTTAAATATGCCAGGAAAGACAAAAGTGGATAAAGAAGTTGTGGTACTTACGTACTACGGGATATCCCTCAGCCATGGAATCAATGTCATAAAGACAGTAGCAGCAAAAGGACTGGATTAAGGTACGATGATTCTAAGGGAAATAAGTAACACAGAAAAAGAAACTTCTCATAAGCTATCACTTATGAAGGGGATGTAAACATGGCTACACATGAGCTGAATTAGAAAACAGAACAGAGTCCCACATTTAGGGAAAAAAAAAACCCTTATGCCTGCTCTAGGGGAAAGGTGAGGTGGCTTGATGCATAAAACCAGAGTTTGATATTAGCACAGGTAGCGTTCCATAAAACAAATGTGTAATAGACAAGACCTACTCCTTGCTCAGTGAACTGAACGCAACATCCCCTATTCCCTGCAGATTAATATATCTGACTAGAAAGAATCTTAATACCTATGTATTGCTATGTCTCCGTAAGGGAATCAAGAGTGTATAGAGTGGCATAAACACGGCAGTGAAAATCAGCTCAAGCCCATTATAAAAATAAATTTCAATCTACAACACAAAAAGAGCGAAATCCTTACGGAATTCGTTAAGGGGCTCTGATGCAATTGGGACTGACCACATCTACACCCACAGCTGGATGAGGCATAAGGCTGGACACATGGGGCTGAGAGGATTGGTGAGGTTTTGTGAGCAAATGCAGACCATTTAAAGCAATAATGCGTGCAACCCATTCCTTGGGTCTCAACTCTCTGGGGTCCAGGGAATTTTATTGCAGCTGAAACATGCATGAGAAACCCAGAGGATGGGACAATGTGTGATCTGGACAGGTTTCTAAAATACACCTCCTTTATCATCTCCTTGTGCTCAGGTTCACCATTCCAGCCACTTTACTATAAATCTCCCCGCCTAGAGAGTCAGTGCCTTTAACCTCCTGTTTCACACAGTTTGCAATTTGTGCAGAGCTTAAAAGGGAATAGGGGGAACCAATGAGAGACATGCTGTAAGCATTTGGATGGGCACGCATCACTCTAATTTCCCATCATGAATTATATTAAACCAAATGCTCAGCGTGATGCACCAGAACACAGATATGACTTGATGCAATCTTGCGGGTTTGTGGCCAGCTCACAAAAAAAGTGAGTTGAAAAACTGAGCTCAAGTTCTCTAGAATTCACAAACCTGCAGAGTTATAATTGACAACTATCGTCCAAAATCTGTTGAAGGAAGGAAACAATGAGGACGTTAATTCGACGCAGGATTTCAGGAAACATATTTCAAGAAGTAGATTGGAATCGCATTTTAAGCACAGGAAATGCAGTGCAATTTTGACATCGATACACTTGGCCAAAAATGGTGTATGTGTTTTCCCGCAATATATTTATCTAAACACGTATAAGCCCTTTTTGACCAGCCAAGCAAGTGGGCAATGCAAATCCTCACTACAAAGTAGTCTCATTTCCAACTGGTTAAACAGAACATGCAAAAAATATATGGTAAACACTAGAAAGGCAGCACAGCTGTGTGGAACAGGAAGTCTTGTGACAATGATGGGCGGGATGTAAATTGACAAGAGCCACTCTGGAGAAGTCCATGGTGTTTCCTAAAACATCTAGAAACAGAGCTACAGAGCCTAGGGTACTTCCACTCATGGGCTATTACATTGGGCAAACAGAAAATCAACAAGAAACAGACACACCACAGTTTAGGGCTGCTCTGTTTACAACAAAATCAACTTCAGTACACCTTAAATATCCAAGGACAGAAAAAAACATAGATAAAGAAGTTGTGGTACTTACATACTATGGAATATCCCTCAGCCATGGAATCAATGTCATAAAGCCAGTAGCAGCATAATGACTGGATTTAGGTACGTTGTTTCTAAGTGAAATATGAAACACAGAAAAAGAAACTTATCATAAGATATCACTTATGAAGGGTATGTAAACATGGATACACATGAGCTGAATTAGAAAACAGAACAGAGTCTCACGTTTAGAAAAAAAATAACTCTTATATCTGCTTAAACGGAAAGGTGAGGTGGGGTGGTGCATAACAACAGAGTTTGATATTAGCACAGGTACAATTCCATAAACCAAACGTGTAATAGACAAGACCTACTCCTTGCTCAGTGAACTGGACTCAACATCCCCTTTTCCCTGCAGAGGAATATATCTGACTAGTATGAATTTTCATTCCTATGTATTCAAATATGTCCGTAAGGGAATCAAACGTGTATAGAGTGGCATAAACACGGTAGTGAACATCAGCTCAACCCCATTATAAAAATTAATTTAGATAACATTACACAAATACAACCAAATTCTTACAAAATTCATTCAGGGGCTCTGAAGCAACCTGGATTGACCACATCAACACCCACAGGTGGATGAGACATAACGCTGGACACTTGGGGCTGAGAGCATTGGTGAGGTTGTGAGCAAATGCAGACCATTTAAAGCAATAAAGCGTGCAACCCATTCCATGGGTCCCAACACTCTAGATTCAAGGGAATCTTATTACTGCTACAAAATGCATGGGACACCCAGAGGGTGGGACAACGTGTGTTCCGGACCGCTTTATAAAACCCTCCTTTTTCCTCTCCTTGTGCTCGGGTTTGCCATTCCAGTCACTTTACTATTCATCTCCCCTCTTGGAGAATCAGCACACTTAAACTCATATTTCACACTGTTCACAAATTGTGTGCAGGATGAAAGGAACGAAGTGGAACCAATGAGAGATTTGCGGTGATCATTTGGATGGGCATATGGCAATCTAATTTCCCATCATGAAGAAGAGTTAACCGAAACCTCATTCTGCTGCCTCAGAACCCAGATAGGGCCTGAAGCAACCCTACGGGACTGTGGCAAGCTCAGAAAAAAAGCGAGTTGAAAAATGGAGCTCAGGGTCTCAGGAATTCACAAACTTTCAGAGTTATAAGGGACAACTCTCCTCCAAAAATCTGTTGGGGGAAGGAAACGAGGAGGACCGGAAATTGAGGCAGGACTGCAGGAAACATATTTGAAGAGGTAGATAGGAATCGCGTTTAAGCCCAGGAAATGTGGCACAACTTCGACAATGATGCACTTGTCCAAAAGGGCCTATGTGCTTTTTCCTCAATATATTCAAGAAAACACGCATAAGCACATTTTGGCCAATGAATCAAGTGGGCAATGCAAAGCCGGACGACCAATAATCTCAATTCCCACTGGTCACACAGAACATCCGAAAAAAAATGTAAAATCTAGAAATGCAGCACAGCCGTGTGGAACAGTGACACTTGTTACGCTGATGGGAAGGACGTAAATTGCCAAGAGCCACTCTGCACAAGTCCATCGTGTTTCCTAAAACACCTGATAACTGAGCTACAGAGCTCAGGGTACTCCCACTCATGGGAGTGTACATTGGGAAAAACTGAAAATCAACAAGAAAAAACAACCCCAAAGTTTAGGGCTGCGTTGTTTACAAAAAAATCGACTTCAGTACACCTTAAATATGCCAGGAAAGACAAAAGTGGATAAAGAAGTTGTGGTACTTACGTACTACGGGATATCCCTCAGCCATGGAATCAATGTCATAAAGACAGTAGCAGCAAAAGGACTGGATTAAGGTACGATGATTCTAAGGGAAATAAGTAACACAGAAAAAGAAACTTCTCATAAGCTATCACTTATGAAGGGGATGTAAACATGGCTACACATGAGCTGAATTAGAAAACAGAACAGAGTCCCACATTTAGGGAAAAAAAAAACCCTTATGCCTGCTCTAGGGGAAAGGTGAGGTGGCTTGATGCATAAAACCAGAGTTTGATATTAGCACAGGTAGCGTTCCATAAAACAAATGTGTAATAGACAAGACCTACTCCTTGCTCAGTGAACTGAACGCAACATCCCCTATTCCCTGCAGATTAATATATCTGACTAGAAAGAATCTTAATACCTATGTATTGCTATGTCTCCGTAAGGGAATCAAGAGTGTATAGAGTGGCATAAACACGGCAGTGAAAATCAGCTCAAGCCCATTATAAAAATAAATTTCAATCTACAACACAAAAAGAGCGAAATCCTTACGGAATTCGTTAAGGGGCTCTGATGCAATTGGGACTGACCACATCTACACCCACAGCTGGATGAGGCATAAGGCTGGACACATGGGGCTGAGAGGATTGGTGAGGTTTTGTGAGCAAATGCAGACCATTTAAAGCAATAATGCGTGCAACCCATTCTTTGGGTCTCAACTCTCTGGGGTCCAGGGAATCTTATTGCAGCTGAAACATGCATGAGAAACCCAGAGGATGGGACAATGTGTGATCTGGACAGGTTTCTAAAATACACCTCCTTTATCATCTCCTTGTGCTCAGGTTCACCATTCCAGCCACTTTACTATAAATCTCCCCGCCTAGAGAGTCAGTGCCTTTAACCTCCTGTTTCACACAGTTTGCAATTTGTGCAGAGCTTAAAAGGGAATAGGGGGAACCAATGAGAGACATGCTGTAAGCATTTGGATGGGCACGCATCACTCTAATTTCCCATCATGAATTATATTAAACCAAATGCTCAGCATGATGCACCAGAACACAGATATGACTTGATGCAATCTTGCGGGTTTGTGGCCAGCTCACAAAAAAAGTGAGTTGAAAAACTGAGCTCAAGTTCTCTAGAATTCACAAACCTGCAGAGTTATAATTGACAACTATCGTCCAAAATCTGTTGAAGGAAGGAAACAATGAGGACGTTAATTCGACGCAGGATTTCAGGAAACATATTTCAAGAAGTAGATTGGAATCGCATTTTAAGCACAGGAAATGCAGTGCAATTTTGACATCGATACACTTGGCCAAAAATGGTGTATGTGTTTTCCCGCAATATATTTATCTAAACACGTATAAGCCCTTTTTGACCAGCCAAGCAAGTGGGCAATGCAAATCCTCACTACAAAGTAGTCTCATTTCCAACTGGTTAAACAGAACATGCAAAAAATATATGGTAAACACTAGAAAGGCAGCACAGCTGTGTGGAACAGGAAGTCTTGTGACAATGATGGGCGGGATGTAAATTGACAAGAGCCACTCTGGAGAAGTCCATGGTGTTTCCTAAAACATCTAAAAACAGAGCTACAGAGCCTAGGGTACTTCCACTCATGGGCTATTACATTGGGCAAACAGAAAATCAACAAGAAACAGACACACCACAGTTTAGGGCTGCTCTGTTTACAACAAAATCAACTTCAGTACACCTTAAATATCCAAGACAGAAAAAAACATAGATAAAGAAGTTGTGGTACTTACATACTATGGAATATCCCTCAGCCATGGAATCAATGTCATAAAGCCAGTAGCAGCATAATGACTGGATTTAGGTACGTTGTTTCTAAGTGAAATATGAAACACAGAAAAAGAAACTTATCATAAGATATCACTTATGAAGGGTATGTAAACATGGATACACATGAGCTGAATTAGAAAACAGAACAGAGTCTCACGTTTAGAAAAAAAATAACTCTTATATCTGCTTAAACGGAAAGGTGAGGTGGGGTGGTGCATAACAACAGAGTTTGATATTAGCACAGGTACAATTCCATAAACCAAACGTGTAATAGACAAAACCTACTCCTTGCTCAGTGAACTGGACTCAACATCCCCTTTTCCCTGCAGAGGCATATATCTGACTAGTATGAATTTTCATTCCTATGTATTCAAATATGTCCGTAAGGGAATCAAACGTGTATAGAGTGGCATAAACACGGTAGTGAACATCAGCTCAACCCCATTTTAAAAATTAATTTAGATAACATTACACAAATACAACCAAATTCTTACAAAATTCATTCAGGGGCTCTGAAGCAACCTGGATTGACCACATCAACACCCACAGGTGGATGAGACATAACGCTGGACACTTGGGGCTGAGAGCATTGGTGAGGTTGTGAGCAAATGCAGACCATTTAAAGCAATAAAGCATGCAACCCATTCCATGGGTCCCAACACTCTAGATTCAAGGGAATCTTATTACTGCTACAAAATGCATGGGACACCCAGAGGGTGGGACAACGTGTGTTCCGGACCGCTTTATAAAACCCTCCTTTTTCCTCTCCTTGTGCTCGGGTTTGCCATTCCAGTCACTTTACTATTCATCTCCCCTCTTGGAGAATCAGCACACTTAAACTCATATTTCACACTGTTCACAAATTGTGTGCAGGATGAAAGGAACGAAGTGGAACCAATGAGAGATTTGCGGTGATCATTTGGATGGGCATATGGCAATCTAATTTCCCATCATGAAGAAGAGTTAACCGAAACCTCATTCTGCTGCCTCAGAACCCAGATAGGGCCTGAAGCAACCCTACGGGTCTGTGGCAAGCTCAGAAAAAAAGCGAGTTGAAAAATGGAGCTCAGGGTCTCAGGAATTCACAAACTTTCAGAGTTATAAGGGACAACTATCGTCCAAAAATCTGTTGGGGGAAGGAAACGAGGAGGACCGGAAATTGAGGCAGGACTGCAGGAAACATATTTGAAGAGGTAGATAGGAATCGCGTTTAAGCCCAGGAAATGTGGCACAACTTCGACAATGATGCACTTGTCCAAAAGGGCCTATGTGCTTTTTCCTCAATATATTCAAGAAAACACGCATAAGCACATTTTGGCCAATGAATCAAGTGGGCAATGCAAAGCCGGACGACCAATAATCTCAATTCCCACTGGTCACACAGAACATCCGAAAAAAAATGTAAAATCTAGAAATGCAGCACAGCCGTGTGGAACAGTGACACTTGTTACGCTGATGGGAAGGACGTAAATTGCCAAGAGCCACTCTGCACAAGTCCATCGTGTTTCCTAAAACACCTGATAACTGAGCTACAGAGCTCAGGGTACTCCCACTCATGGGAGTGTACATTGGGAAAAACTGAAAATCAACAAGAAAAAACAACCCCAAAGTTTAGGGCTGCGTTGTTTACAAAAAAATCGACTTCAGTACACCTTAAATATGCCAGGAAAGACAAAAGTGGATAAAGAAGTTGTGGTACTTACGTACTACGGGATATCCCTCAGCCATGGAATCAATGTCATAAAGACAGTAGCAGCAAAAGGACTGGATTAAGGTACGATGATTCTAAGGGAAATAAGTAACACAGAAAAAGAAACTTCTCATAAGCTATCACTTATGAAGGGGATGTAAACATGGCTACACATGAGCTGAATTAGAAAACAGAACAGAGTCCCACATTTAGGGAAAAAAAAAACCCTTATGCCTGCTCTAGGGGAAAGGTGAGGTGGCTTGATGCATAAAACCAGAGTTTGATATTAGCACAGGTAGCGTTCCATAAAACAAATGTGTAATAGACAAGACCTACTCCTTGCTCAGTGAACTGAACGCAACATCCCCTATTCCCTGCAGATTAATATATCTGACTAGAAAGAATCTTAATACCTATGTATTGCTATGTCTCCGTAAGGGAATCAAGAGTGTATAGAGTGGCATAAACACGGCAGTGAAAATCAGCTCAAGCCCATTATAAAAATAAATTTCAATCTACAACACAAAAAGAGCGAAATCCTTACGGAATTCGTTAAGGGGCTCTGATGCAATTGGGACTGACCACATCTACACCCACAGCTGGATGAGGCATAAGGCTGGACACATGGGGCTGAGAGGATTGGTGAGGTTTTGTGAGCAAATGCAGACCATTTAAAGCAATAATGCGTGCAACCCATTCTTTGGGTCTCAACTCTCTGGGGTCCAGGGAATCTTATTGCAGCTGAAACATGCATGAGAAACCCAGAGGATGGGACAATGTGTGATCTGGACAGGTTTCTAAAATACACCTCCTTTATCATCTCCTTGTGCTCAGGTTCACCATTCCAGCCACTTTACTATAAATCTCCCCGCCTAGAGAGTCAGTGCCTTTAACCTCCTGTTTCACACAGTTTGCAATTTGTGCAGAGCTTAAAAGGGAATAGGGGGAACCAATGAGAGACATGCTGTAAGCATTTGGATGGGCACGCATCACTCTAATTTCCCATCATGAATTATATTAAACCAAATGCTCAGCGTGATGCACCAGAACACAGATATGACTTGATGCAATCTTGCGGGTTTGTGGCCAGCTCACAAAAAAAGTGAGTTGAAAAACTGAGCTCAAGTTCTCTAGAATTCACAAACCTGCAGAGTTATAATTGACAACTATCGTCCAAAATCTGTTGAAGGAAGGAAACAATGAGGACGTTAATTCGACGCAGGATTTCAGGAAACATATTTCAAGAAGTAGATTGGAATCGCATTTTAAGCACAGGAAATGCAGTGCAATTTTGACATCGATACACTTGGCCAAAAATGGTGTATGTGTTTTCCCGCAATATATTTATCTAAACACGTATAAGCCCTTTTTGACCAGCCAAGCAAGTGGGCAATGCAAATCCTCACTACAAAGTAGTCTCATTTCCAACTGGTTAAACAGAACATGCAAAAAATATATGGTAAACACTAGAAAGGCAGCACAGCTGTGTGGAACAGGAAGTCTTGTGACAATGATGGGCGGGATGTAAATTGACAAGAGCCACTCTGGAGAAGTCCATGGTGTTTCCTAAAACATCTAAAAACAGAGCTACAGAGCCTAGGGTACTTCCACTCATGGGCTATTACATTGGGCAAACAGAAAATCAACAAGAAACAGACACACCACAGTTTAGGGCTGCTCTGTTTACAACAAAATCAACTTCAGTACACCTTAAATATCCAAGACAGAAAAAAACATAGATAAAGAAGTTGTGGTACTTACATACTATGGAATATCCCTCAGCCATGGAATCAATGTCATAAAGCCAGTAGCAGCATAATGACTGGATTTAGGTACGTTGTTTCTAAGTGAAATATGAAACACAGAAAAAGAAACTTATCATAAGATATCACTTATGAAGGGTATGTAAACATGGATACACATGAGCTGAATTAGAAAACAGAACAGAGTCTCACGTTTAGAAAAAAAATAACTCTTATATCTGCTTAAACGGAAAGGTGAGGTGGGGTGGTGCATAACAACAGAGTTTGATATTAGCACAGGTACAATTCCATAAACCAAACGTGTAATAGACAAGACCTACTCCTTGCTCAGTGAACTGGACTCAACATCCCCTTTTCCCTGCAGAGGCATATATCTGACTAGTATGAATTTTCATTCCTATGTATTCAAATATGTCCGTAAGGGAATCAAACGTGTATAGAGTGGCATAAACACGGTAGTGAACATCAGCTCAACCCCATTTTAAAAATTAATTTAGATAACATTACACAAATACAACCAAATTCTTACAAAATTCATTCAGGGGCTCTGAAGCAACCTGGATTGACCACATCAACACCCACAGGTGGATGAGACATAACGCTGGACACTTGGGGCTGAGAGCATTGGTGAGGTTGTGAGCAAATGCAGACCATTTAAAGCAATAAAGCATGCAACCCATTCCATGGGTCCCAACACTCTAGATTCAAGGGAATCTTATTACTGCTACAAAATGCATGGGACACCCAGAGGTTGGGACAACGTGTGTTCCGGACCGCTTTATAAAACCCTCCTTTTTCCTCTCCTTGTGCTCGGGTTTGCCATTCCAGTCACTTTACTATTCATCTCCCCTCTTGGAGAATCAGCACACTTAAACTCATATTTCACACTGTTCACAAATTGTGTGCAGGATGAAAGGAACGAAGTGGAACCAATGAGAGATTTGCGGTGATCATTTGGATGGGCATATGGCAATCTAATTTCCCATCATGAAGAAGAGTTAACCGAAACCTCATTCTGCTGCCTCAGAACCCAGATAGGGCCTGAAGCAACCCTACGGGTCTGTGGCAAGCTCAGAAAAAAAGCGAGTTGAAAAATGGAGCTCAGGGTCTCAGGAATTCACAAACTTTCAGAGTTATAAGGGACAACTATCGTCCAAAAATCTGTTGGGGGAAGGAAACGAGGAGGACCGGAAATTGAGGCAGGACTGCAGGAAACATATTTGAAGAGGTAGATAGGAATCGCGTTTAAGCCCAGGAAATGTGGCACAACTTCGACAATGATGCACTTGTCCAAAAGGGCCTATGTGCTTTTTCCTCAATATATTCAAGAAAACACGCATAAGCACATTTTGGCCAATGAATCAAGTGGGCAATGCAAAGCCGGACGACCAATAATCTCAATTCCCACTGGTCACACAGAACATCCGAAAAAAAATGTAAAATCTAGAAATGCAGCACAGCCGTGTGGAACAGTGACACTTGTTACGCTGATGGGAAGGACGTAAATTGCCAAGAGCCACTCTGCACAAGTCCATCGTGTTTCCTAAAACACCTGATAACTGAGCTACAGAGCTCAGGGTACTCCCACTCATGGGAGTGTACATTGGGAAAAACTGAAAATCAACAAGAAAAAACAACCCCAAAGTTTAGGGCTGCGTTGTTTACAAAAAAATCGACTTCAGTACACCTTAAATATGCCAGGAAAGACAAAAGTGGATAAAGAAGTTGTGGTACTTACGTACTACGGGATATCCCTCAGCCATGGAATCAATGTCATAAAGACAGTAGCAGCAAAAGGACTGGATTAAGGTACGATGATTCTAAGGGAAATAAGTAACACAGAAAAAGAAACTTCTCATAAGCTATCACTTATGAAGGGGATGTAAACATGGCTACACATGAGCTGAATTAGAAAACAGAACAGAGTCCCACATTTAGGGAAAAAAAAAACCCTTATGCCTGCTCTAGGGGAAAGGTGAGGTGGCTTGATGCATAAAACCAGAGTTTGATATTAGCACAGGTAGCGTTCCATAAAACAAATGTGTAATAGACAAGACCTACTCCTTGCTCAGTGAACTGAACGCAACATCCCCTATTCCCTGCAGATTAATATATCTGACTAGAAAGAATCTTAATACCTATGTATTGCTATGTCTCCGTAAGGGAATCAAGAGTGTATAGAGTGGCATAAACACGGCAGTGAAAATCAGCTCAAGCCCATTATAAAAATAAATTTCAATCTACAACACAAAAAGAGCGAAATCCTTACGGAATTCGTTAAGGGGCTCTGATGCAATTGGGACTGACCACATCTACACCCACAGCTGGATGAGGCATAAGGCTGGACACATGGGGCTGAGAGGATTGGTGAGGTTTTGTGAGCAAATGCAGACCATTTAAAGCAATAATGCGTGCAACCCATTCTTTGGGTCTCAACTCTCTGGGGTCCAGGGAATCTTATTGCAGCTGAAACATGCATGAGAAACCCAGAGGATGGGACAATGTGTGATCTGGACAGGTTTCTAAAATACACCTCCTTTATCATCTCCTTGTGCTCAGGTTCACCATTCCAGCCACTTTACTATAAATCTCCCCGCCTAGAGAGTCAGTGCCTTTAACCTCCTGTTTCACACAGTTTGCAATTTGTGCAGAGCTTAAAAGGGAATAGGGGGAACCAATGAGAGACATGCTGTAAGCATTTGGATGGGCACGCATCACTCTAATTTCCCATCATGAATTATATTAAACCAAATGCTCAGCATGATGCACCAGAACACAGATATGACTTGATGCAATCTTGCGGGTTTGTGGCCAGCTCACAAAAAAAGTGAGTTGAAAAACTGAGCTCAAGTTCTCTAGAATTCACAAACCTGCAGAGTTATAATTGACAACTATCGTCCAAAATCTGTTGAAGGAAGGAAACAATGAGGACGTTAATTCGACGCAGGATTTCAGGAAACATATTTCAAGAAGTAGATTGGAATCGCATTTTAAGCACAGGAAATGCAGTGCAATTTTGACATCGATACACTTGGCCAAAAATGGTGTATGTGTTTTCCCGCAATATATTTATCTAAACACGTATAAGCCCTTTTTGACCAGCCAAGCAAGTGGGCAATGCAAATCCTCACTACAAAGTAGTCTCATTTCCAACTGGTTAAACAGAACATGCAAAAAATATATGGTAAACACTAGAAAGGCAGCACAGCTGTGTGGAACAGGAAGTCTTGTGACAATGATGGGCGGGATGTAAATTGACAAGAGCCACTCTGGAGAAGTCCATGGTGTTTCCTAAAACATCTAAAAACAGAGCTACAGAGCCTAGGGTACTTCCACTCATGGGCTATTACATTGGGCAAACAGAAAATCAACAAGAAACAGACACACCACAGTTTAGGGCTGCTCTGTTTACAACAAAATCAACTTCAGTACACCTTAAATATCCAAGACAGAAAAAAACATAGATAAAGAAGTTGTGGTACTTACATACTATGGAATATCCCTCAGCCATGGAATCAATGTCATAAAGCCAGTAGCAGCATAATGACTGGATTTAGGTACGTTGTTTCTAAGTGAAATATGAAACACAGAAAAAGAAACTTATCATAAGATATCACTTATGAAGGGTATGTAAACATGGATACACATGAGCTGAATTAGAAAACAGAACAGAGTCTCACGTTTAGAAAAAAAATAACTCTTATATCTGCTTAAACGGAAAGGTGAGGTGGGGTGGTGCATAACAACAGAGTTTGATATTAGCACAGGTACAATTCCATAAACCAAACGTGTAATAGACAAAACCTACTCCTTGCTCAGTGAACTGGACTCAACATCCCCTTTTCCCTGCAGAGGCATATATCTGACTAGTATGAATTTTCATTCCTATGTATTCAAATATGTCCGTAAGGGAATCAAACGTGTATAGAGTGGCATAAACACGGTAGTGAACATCAGCTCAACCCCATTTTAAAAATTAATTTAGATAACATTACACAAATACAACCAAATTCTTACAAAATTCATTCAGGGGCTCTGAAGCAACCTGGATTGACCACATCAACACCCACAGGTGGATGAGACATAACGCTGGACACTTGGGGCTGAGAGCATTGGTGAGGTTGTGAGCAAATGCAGACCATTTAAAGCAATAAAGCATGCAACCCATTCCATGGGTCCCAACACTCTAGATTCAAGGGAATCTTATTACTGCTACAAAATGCATGGGACACCCAGAGGGTGGGACAACGTGTGTTCCGGACCGCTTTATAAAACCCTCCTTTTTCCTCTCCTTGTGCTCGGGTTTGCCATTCCAGTCACTTTACTATTCATCTCCCCTCTTGGAGAATCAGCACACTTAAACTCATATTTCACACTGTTCACAAATTGTGTGCAGGATGAAAGGAACGAAGTGGAACCAATGAGAGATTTGCGGTGATCATTTGGATGGGCATATGGCAATCTAATTTCCCATCATGAAGAAGAGTTAACCGAAACCTCATTCTGCTGCCTCAGAACCCAGATAGGGCCTGAAGCAACCCTACGGGTCTGTGGCAAGCTCAGAAAAAAAGCGAGTTGAAAAATGGAGCTCAGGGTCTCAGGAATTCACAAACTTTCAGAGTTATAAGGGACAACTATCGTCCAAAAATCTGTTGGGGGAAGGAAACGAGGAGGACCGGAAATTGAGGCAGGACTGCAGGAAACATATTTGAAGAGGTAGATAGGAATCGCGTTTAAGCCCAGGAAATGTGGCACAACTTCGACAATGATGCACTTGTCCAAAAGGGCCTATGTGCTTTTTCCTCAATATATTCAAGAAAACACGCATAAGCACATTTTGGCCAATGAATCAAGTGGGCAATGCAAAGCCGGACGACCAATAATCTCAATTCCCACTGGTCACACAGAACATCCGAAAAAAAATGTAAAATCTAGAAATGCAGCACAGCCGTGTGGAACAGTGACACTTGTTACGCTGATGGGAAGGACGTAAATTGCCAAGAGCCACTCTGCACAAGTCCATCGTGTTTCCTAAAACACCTGATAACTGAGCTACAGAGCTCAGGGTACTCCCACTCATGGGAGTGTACATTGGGAAAAACTGAAAATCAACAAGAAAAAACAACCCCAAAGTTTAGGGCTGCGTTGTTTACAAAAAAATCGACTTCAGTACACCTTAAATATGCCAGGAAAGACAAAAGTGGATAAAGAAGTTGTGGTACTTACGTACTACGGGATATCCCTCAGCCATGGAATCAATGTCATAAAGACAGTAGCAGCAAAAGGACTGGATTAAGGTACGATGATTCTAAGGGAAATAAGTAACACAGAAAAAGAAACTTCTCATAAGCTATCACTTATGAAGGGGATGTAAACATGGCTACACATGAGCTGAATTAGAAAACAGAACAGAGTCCCACATTTAGGGAAAAAAAAACCCTTATGCCTGCTCTAGGGGAAAGGTGAGGTGGCTTGATGCATAAAACCAGAGTTTGATATTAGCACAGGTAGCGTTCCATAAAACAAATGTGTAATAGACAAGACCTACTCCTTGCTCAGTGAACTGAACGCAACATCCCCTATTCCCTGCAGATTAATATATCTGACTAGAAAGAATCTTAATACCTATGTATTGCTATGTCTCCGTAAGGGAATCAAGAGTGTATAGAGTGGCATAAACACGGCAGTGAAAATCAGCTCAAGCCCATTATAAAAATAAATTTCAATCTACAACACAAAAAGAGCGAAATCCTTACGGAATTCGTTAAGGGGCTCTGATGCAATTGGGACTGACCACATCTACACCCACAGCTGGATGAGGCATAAGGCTGGACACATGGGGCTGAGAGGATTGGTGAGGTTTTGTGAGCAAATGCAGACCATTTAAAGCAATAATGCGTGCAACCCATTCTTTGGGTCTCAACTCTCTGGGGTCCAGGGAATCTTATTGCAGCTGAAACATGCATGAGAAACCCAGAGGATGGGACAATGTGTGATCTGGACAGGTTTCTAAAATACACCTCCTTTATCATCTCCTTGTGCTCAGGTTCACCATTCCAGCCACTTTACTATAAATCTCCCCGCCTAGAGAGTCAGTGCCTTTAACCTCCTGTTTCACACAGTTTGCAATTTGTGCAGAGCTTAAAAGGGAATAGGGGGAACCAATGAGAGACATGCTGTAAGCATTTGGATGGGCACGCATCACTCTAATTTCCCATCATGAATTATATTAAACCAAATGCTCAGCGTGATGCACCAGAACACAGATATGACTTGATGCAATCTTGCGGGTTTGTGGCCAGCTCACAAAAAAAGTGAGTTGAAAAACTGAGCTCAAGTTCTCTAGAATTCACAAACCTGCAGAGTTATAATTGACAACTATCGTCCAAAATCTGTTGAAGGAAGGAAACAATGAGGACGTTAATTCGACGCAGGATTTCAGGAAACATATTTCAAGAAGTAGATTGGAATCGCATTTTAAGCACAGGAAATGCAGTGCAATTTTGACATCGATACACTTGGCCAAAAATGGTGTATGTGTTTTCCCGCAATATATTTATCTAAACACGTATAAGCCCTTTTTGACCAGCCAAGCAAGTGGGCAATGCAAATCCTCACTACAAAGTAGTCTCATTTCCAACTGGTTAAACAGAACATGCAAAAAATATATGGTAAACACTAGAAAGGCAGCACAGCTGTGTGGAACAGGAAGTCTTGTGACAATGATGGGCGGGATGTAAATTGACAAGAGCCACTCTGGAGAAGTCCATGGTGTTTCCTAAAACATCTAAAAACAGAGCTACAGAGCCTAGGGTACTTCCACTCATGGGCTATTACATTGGGCAAACAGAAAATCAACAAGAAACAGACACACCACAGTTTAGGGCTGCTCTGTTTACAACAAAATCAACTTCAGTACACCTTAAATATCCAAGACAGAAAAAAACATAGATAAAGAAGTTGTGGTACTTACATACTATGGAATATCCCTCAGCCATGGAATCAATGTCATAAAGCCAGTAGCAGCATAATGACTGGATTTAGGTACGTTGTTTCTAAGTGAAATATGAAACACAGAAAAAGAAACTTATCATAAGATATCACTTATGAAGGGTATGTAAACATGGATACACATGAGCTGAATTAGAAAACAGAACAGAGTCTCACGTTTAGAAAAAAAATAACTCTTATATCTGCTTAAACGGAAAGGTGAGGTGGGGTGGTGCATAACAACAGAGTTTGATATTAGCACAGGTACAATTCCATAAACCAAACGTGTAATAGACAAGACCTACTCCTTGCTCAGTGAACTGGACTCAACATCCCCTTTTCCCTGCAGAGGCATATATCTGACTAGTATGAATTTTCATTCCTATGTATTCAAATATGTCCGTAAGGGAATCAAACGTGTATAGAGTGGCATAAACACGGTAGTGAACATCAGCTCAACCCCATTTTAAAAATTAATTTAGATAACATTACACAAATACAACCAAATTCTTACAAAATTCATTCAGGGGCTCTGAAGCAACCTGGATTGACCACATCAACACCCACAGGTGGATGAGACATAACGCTGGACACTTGGGGCTGAGAGCATTGGTGAGGTTGTGAGCAAATGCAGACCATTTAAAGCAATAAAGCATGCAACCCATTCCATGGGTCCCAACACTCTAGATTCAAGGGAATCTTATTACTGCTACAAAATGCATGGGACACCCAGAGGTTGGGACAACGTGTGTTCCGGACCGCTTTATAAAACCCTCCTTTTTCCTCTCCTTGTGCTCGGGTTTGCCATTCCAGTCACTTTACTATTCATCTCCCCTCTTGGAGAATCAGCACACTTAAACTCATATTTCACACTGTTCACAAATTGTGTGCAGGATGAAAGGAACGAAGTGGAACCAATGAGAGATTTGCGGTGATCATTTGGATGGGCATATGGCAATCTAATTTCCCATCATGAAGAAGAGTTAACCGAAACCTCATTCTGCTGCCTCAGAACCCAGATAGGGCCTGAAGCAACCCTACGGGTCTGTGGCAAGCTCAGAAAAAAAGCGAGTTGAAAAATGGAGCTCAGGGTCTCAGGAATTCACAAACTTTCAGAGTTATAAGGGACAACTATCGTCCAAAAATCTGTTGGGGGAAGGAAACGAGGAGGACCGGAAATTGAGGCAGGACTGCAGGAAACATATTTGAAGAGGTAGATAGGAATCGCGTTTAAGCCCAGGAAATGTGGCACAACTTCGACAATGATGCACTTGTCCAAAAGGGCCTATGTGCTTTTTCCTCAATATATTCAAGAAAACACGCATAAGCACATTTTGGCCAATGAATCAAGTGGGCAATGCAAAGCCGGACGACCAATAATCTCAATTCCCACTGGTCACACAGAACATCCGAAAAAAAATGTAAAATCTAGAAATGCAGCACAGCCGTGTGGAACAGTGACACTTGTTACGCTGATGGGAAGGACGTAAATTGCCAAGAGCCACTCTGCACAAGTCCATCGTGTTTCCTAAAACACCTGATAACTGAGCTACAGAGCTCAGGGTACTCCCACTCATGGGAGTGTACATTGGGAAAAACTGAAAATCAACAAGAAAAAACAACCCCAAAGTTTAGGGCTGCGTTGTTTACAAAAAAATCGACTTCAGTACACCTTAAATATGCCAGGAAAGACAAAAGTGGATAAAGAAGTTGTGGTACTTACGTACTACGGGATATCCCTCAGCCATGGAATCAATGTCATAAAGACAGTAGCAGCAAAAGGACTGGATTAAGGTACGATGATTCTAAGGGAAATAAGTAACACAGAAAAAGAAACTTCTCATAAGCTATCACTTATGAAGGGGATGTAAACATGGCTACACATGAGCTGAATTAGAAAACAGAACAGAGTCCCACATTTAGGGAAAAAAAAAACCCTTATGCCTGCTCTAGGGGAAAGGTGAGGTGGCTTGATGCATAAAACCAGAGTTTGATATTAGCACAGGTAGCGTTCCATAAAACAAATGTGTAATAGACAAGACCTACTCCTTGCTCAGTGAACTGAACGCAACATCCCCTATTCCCTGCAGATTAATATATCTGACTAGAAAGAATCTTAATACCTATGTATTGCTATGTCTCCGTAAGGGAATCAAGAGTGTATAGAGTGGCATAAACACGGCAGTGAAAATCAGCTCAAGCCCATTATAAAAATAAATTTCAATCTACAACACAAAAAGAGCGAAATCCTTACGGAATTCGTTAAGGGGCTCTGATGCAATTGGGACTGACCACATCTACACCCACAGCTGGATGAGGCATAAGGCTGGACACATGGGGCTGAGAGGATTGGTGAGGTTTTGTGAGCAAATGCAGACCATTTAAAGCAATAATGCGTGCAACCCATTCTTTGGGTCTCAACTCTCTGGGGTCCAGGGAATCTTATTGCAGCTGAAACATGCATGAGAAACCCAGAGGATGGGACAATGTGTGATCTGGACAGGTTTCTAAAATACACCTCCTTTATCATCTCCTTGTGCTCAGGTTCACCATTCCAGCCACTTTACTATAAATCTCCCCGCCTAGAGAGTCAGTGCCTTTAACCTCCTGTTTCACACAGTTTGCAATTTGTGCAGAGCTTAAAAGGGAATAGGGGGAACCAATGAGAGACATGCTGTAAGCATTTGGATGGGCACGCATCACTCTAATTTCCCATCATGAATTATATTAAACCAAATGCTCAGCGTGATGCACCAGAACACAGATATGACTTGATGCAATCTTGCGGGTTTGTGGCCAGCTCACAAAAAAAGTGAGTTGAAAAACTGAGCTCAAGTTCTCTAGAATTCACAAACCTGCAGAGTTATAATTGACAACTATCGTCCAAAATCTGTTGAAGGAAGGAAACAATGAGGACGTTAATTCGACGCAGGATTTCAGGAAACATATTTCAAGAAGTAGATTGGAATCGCATTTTAAGCACAGGAAATGCAGTGCAATTTTGACATCGATACACTTGGCCAAAAATGGTGTATGTGTTTTCCCGCAATATATTTATCTAAACACGTATAAGCCCTTTTTGACCAGCCAAGCAAGTGGGCAATGCAAATCCTCACTACAAAGTAGTCTCATTTCCAACTGGTTAAACAGAACATGCAAAAAATATATGGTAAACACTAGAAAGGCAGCACAGCTGTGTGGAACAGGAAGTCTTGTGACAATGATGGGCGGGATGTAAATTGACAAGAGCCACTCTGGAGAAGTCCATGGTGTTTCCTAAAACATCTAAAAACAGAGCTACAGAGCCTAGGGTACTTCCACTCATGGGCTATTACATTGGGCAAACAGAAAATCAACAAGAAACAGACACACCACAGTTTAGGGCTGCTCTGTTTACAACAAAATCAACTTCAGTACACCTTAAATATCCAAGACAGAAAAAAACATAGATAAAGAAGTTGTGGTACTTACATACTATGGAATATCCCTCAGCCATGGAATCAATGTCATAAAGCCAGTAGCAGCATAATGACTGGATTTAGGTACGTTGTTTCTAAGTGAAATATGAAACACAGAAAAAGAAACTTATCATAAGATATCACTTATGAAGGGTATGTAAACATGGATACACATGAGCTGAATTAGAAAACAGAACAGAGTCTCACGTTTAGAAAAAAAATAACTCTTATATCTGCTTAAACGGAAAGGTGAGGTGGGGTGGTGCATAACAACAGAGTTTGATATTAGCACAGGTACAATTCCATAAACCAAACGTGTAATAGACAAGACCTACTCCTTGCTCAGTGAACTGGACTCAACATCCCCTTTTCCCTGCAGAGGCATATATCTGACTAGTATGAATTTTCATTCCTATGTATTCAAATATGTCCGTAAGGGAATCAAACGTGTATAGAGTGGCATAAACACGGTAGTGAACATCAGCTCAACCCCATTTTAAAAATTAATTTAGATAACATTACACAAATACAACCAAATTCTTACAAAATTCATTCAGGGGCTCTGAAGCAACCTGGATTGACCACATCAACACCCACAGGTGGATGAGACATAACGCTGGACACTTGGGGCTGAGAGCATTGGTGAGGTTGTGAGCAAATGCAGACCATTTAAAGCAATAAAGCATGCAACCCATTCCATGGGTCCCAACACTCTAGATTCAAGGGAATCTTATTACTGCTACAAAATGCATGGGACACCCAGAGGTTGGGACAACGTGTGTTCCGGACCGCTTTATAAAACCCTCCTTTTTCCTCTCCTTGTGCTCGGGTTTGCCATTCCAGTCACTTTACTATTCATCTCCCCTCTTGGAGAATCAGCACACTTAAACTCATATTTCACACTGTTCACAAATTGTGTGCAGGATGAAAGGAACGAAGTGGAACCAATGAGAGATTTGCGGTGATCATTTGGATGGGCATATGGCAATCTAATTTCCCATCATGAAGAAGAGTTAACCGAAACCTCATTCTGCTGCCTCAGAACCCAGATAGGGCCTGAAGCAACCCTACGGGTCTGTGGCAAGCTCAGAAAAAAAGCGAGTTGAAAAATGGAGCTCAGGGTCTCAGGAATTCACAAACTTTCAGAGTTATAAGGGACAACTATCGTCCAAAAATCTGTTGGGGGAAGGAAACGAGGAGGACCGGAAATTGAGGCAGGACTGCAGGAAACATAT
>NW_027672616.1:0-15102 GCF_964165515.1 Mesoplodon bidens | reverse complement strand
GTTCATAGGACCACATTTACAGTTGCACAGGGTGTGCACTGAGCAATTCCAAGGAGTGCCATTTTCACATAGGTCATGATGTGACTGGCACCCCCAGAGTTGTGCAGCCCTGCAGGCCTACCCCAAGGCCCTTGGGCCCCATGTTGCCCATGGCAAGGTACTCATCAATAAGTGAGACTTGAACTTCAAGACTGTCAGGGAATGATTACTTTCCCTTCTAACCCTGATGGGTGGAAGAATAAGAGGACAAGGAAAACCCCAGAAAGAGAGATGATGCCACTTACAGTCCCCGTACTTACAGGACTAGGCACTCTGAGACGGCCACCAGCCCAAGGATCCCAAGCCACTTCATGCTTCTTTCCTGGGTCCAAGTACTCAGGAAAGAGTGAGTTCTGAGCATGCAGTGGTGGCCAAGGGCTCCAAGCTATATACACTCTGACATGCTCTAATTGTCCCCTTTAGGCCACTAATGGATCTGATTAGAAATACGAAACTCTCGATAAAATCTTTACCTCCATCAGTGTCTGTGGGGAGTGGACTTGGAAAATTCTCAGAATACAGAGATTTCTACTGTAATCTCTTCCTTGGGGCTTGGCTGAAACTAAACTAAACCGCACAGACTAACTAAGAGTGGGGAGACTGTTGCCAACTTGGAGATAAAACACTGCTAACAACGTGATAAAAGTAAATGCTAGGGGCCATGCTTGACATTTGACATTCATGATCTCATGTGGTCTTCCGAGCAACTTCATGAAGCGTGAGTCGCTGTCCTCAGCTGGAGAGGAGATTGCTAGGAGGAAAAGAGTTCAAATGGCAAAGTGAAGACTTTAGGGGCAGCCCAGTGACATATGAGTGGCTTTATGTAGTGGGACAGATGGCACAGATCAGGGGCACCTAGTATGTCAATCTGCATCAAAGATCTGGGCTAGCATAGTATTACAGTTTCACAGTTCCACTATTGAGAGAAATGTGATACATGCACCCACAAGATACTTTATATCATCCAACAAACATACACGGAGGACCCTGTGTGCTAGGGTCCGGGGTAGATGCTGTAAAGTCAAAGTCAAGTAAGACACAGGAGGTCCTTATCTTCAGGGAGCCTAGCAGTCTAGGGCAGTTCTCACAAACTCATGACCCAGGAGGCAAGAGAAATGAATGGAAGGGCTGGGCGGGCATCAGGGACACAGGGCAGCACATGCCCTACCACTGGGGGCAGTCTCTCCTCAGCTCTCACCAGCAGCTCCCATCCTGGAAAGCAGGCTGGTTGGCCAAGTTTTCAAGAGAAGTTAGAAGTCTGGATATTTATTTTTAATCTGGTGAAATCCCCTGATTTTAAATGTCAGCGACTAATTTTTTTTTGTTTTTTCAAAAAACATAGTGTGAGCCAAACGTCAAACAACTAACTGTGTGCTGGATTCAGCCTGCAGGCTGTGCAGGTTTTTATTTCTGGCCTAGAGGTGGGAGTAGAGAGGGGACAGAGAGGGGGTTCAATTCATGTGGGTCGAATGAGTAAGAGACCGAATGCATCTTAACCACGTTAATTTTCCTTCCTTTTGTAAAGAAAGATTACCAGGGTCATATAAACCAATGAATTTAATAATGTCCACTTGCTGAGCATCTGATATAATTCCCCACTAGGATCCACGCCTTGAAACACTTTCTCTACCAAACCAAGCATACAGAGAAATCACTTTTAAGTGTCTTATCAGTCAAAGAAGACAAAAAAGACCACTCAGAGCTCCTGTTCAGCCTGAGATGAACAGGGCTACCTGTCAAACTGTTATTCCAGCCAAAGTAAAGATGATGGAGTTTTATGGTTCATTCCAGGATTCCCAGGGCCTGGGTGTTCCAGCGTGAGATCTATCCAGGCCTGTCCCTTGGGTAGAACAACGGGAGGCTGGCCTGGTCACCAGGTGGGTGATAGATTGGATGCAGCGGCTTCCTACTCATTTTTGCACATTGTGAAAATTCAGTCTTGGTGGTTCAGTCCCTACGGAGGGGATCTGACGGCAACTAGCAAGTGACACACACTATCCCATTTAGCTCCGCAATTCTACTTCTAGGGATCTACGCCGAAGATACACCGGCAAAAATATAAAAAGACACACGTAGAAGCCATTCACTGCAACACTGTTTGTAAAAGCAAAAGATTAGAAACTTACCTGTAGTGACCATCCACGAGGGAGTGTTCAATAAGGCATATTGAACATAATAAGTGTTCGATAGGGCATAGGGCATCTGAACTACTGGGCATAATGCAGATGGAGAGAGGCGTGGAATGGGTGAGATCTTCAGGGTGTACTGTTTAGTTTTTAAAAAGGGGGAACCAGAAAAGTGCTTATAGTTTGTTACTTTTACATAGACATATATGTCTATTTTCAATAAGAAAGAGTGGAAGAATAAACCAAAAACTAAAGAAAAAAAATATAATTTATGGGGGAGGGGCAGGGATGGAAGTGAGATTTTTCTTGTTTTATAGTTTGACTTTGCAACCATGTAAATATGTTCCAGAATCAAAAAAGAGATAAACAAACACATCTGTGGAACTTGAGAACTAAGACAAATGAGCCTAATTCTATCAAGTTGGTGACCTAGCCGCACACAACAAAACATTACTTAAGTGGCTTTAAAATGCAGAATTTTGACCTACATTCAGAGTGGGATATCTTCTAAGGACAAAGACAAATAAACAAACAAACAAAAACATCCTCCCTCCAAAACCAAACCTAAAACAAAAAACCAAAGAGATCTGATACTATATCCAACACCTTATTGTTGGTGATATTGCTACTGTTACTTTGAAAGTATCTTATGTATGTTACAGGTTAAAGCAAGTAAGTAACTAATGCTAATGTTGTCATGAAGCACCACTTCCAGTGGAAGAGAGAAAAGATGTTTATATAAAACAAAAAGCTTAAGTAAAACCTTGCAGTCTGAAAACTTGATTTGGAAGTATAAGTTTGGACCAATTAATTATTTTCTCTTTTTTTTTTTTTAAAGAAAATCTGTGCTTCCTGGCTCTGCCCTCGGAAAAGCCCTGAAGCAATGGCAACATGATAACAGTGACTAAGCGACTATCCTGAGGACAATCTTGTGGCCTCTAAACACCATTTGCCACCAGAGGATCCAGAGATTCGTGAAGAGATGGTTGATTTCAAGGCTGGGCCAAGAAATGCACAAGATAAGCCTGAGAATCTTGAATGACCAGAAAGGTGAGGGCCTTCAAAGATTACCCGGGGCTGGACAAAAAGTTTAGGAATCCATTTAAAGAAGCCAAAGTGAGACAATTTTAGCATCACATCAAATTGACTGAAACAAAATTAAATATATTAAAAACCATGACTGGGACTTCCCTGGTGGCACAGTGTATAAGACTCTGCGCTCCCAATGCAGGGCGCCTGGGTTTGATCCCTGGTCAGGGAACTAGGTCCCACATACCGCAACTAAGAGTTCGCATGATGCAACTAAAGATCCTGCATGCCCCAACAGAATCCCGAGTGCCGCAACTAAGACCCGGCACAGCCAAATAAATAAATAAATAAATATATTCTTTAAAAGGCCGAATAACATTCCATTCTATGTCTCTTCCACATTTCCTTTATCCATTCAACTGTTGATGGAGCTAAGTTGTTTCTACATCTTGGCTATTGTGAATGATGTTGCAACGTACATGACAGGACAAATATCCCTTTGAGATCATGATATTAAGTTTTTGCCATACATACCCAGAAGTGGGATTGCTGGATCAAATAGTAATTCTCTTTTTAAGTTTTTGAGGAACCTCCATTCTGTTTTCCAGCGGCTACACCATTTTACATCCACGCCAACAGTGTACAGGGTTCCACGTCCTCCTCAACACTTGTTATCTTTTGTTTTTTGATAATGATCATCCTAATAGATGGGAGATGGTATCTCATTGTCATTTGATTTGCATTTTCTTGATGATTAGTGAGGGAGGAGCTATCTTAACCCCAAATTTACGGAATAGGAAACTGATGTCCAGAGATGAGCTTATCAAGGTCACATGACTGGTAGGGGTCAGAGGTGGGATTTGAACCCAGGCAGAAAAGCTCCAGGATGTACATGCCTGGCGAGTACTCTGCACTGTCTTCCGTGTGCTTAGCAAACCTGGGATCATGCTGTTTTGTATTCTGTTCTTTTCTCTCAATGTCATATTGGAATGATTTCTCATAACATTAAATATTCTGCTGAAACACAATTTTAAGGCAGTTGGTTGCATGATGGCCTATCTATGCTGTGGACACTTTATTTTTTATTTATTTATTTATTTTTCAGTACGTGGGCCTCTCACTATTGTGGTCTCTCCCGTTGCGGAGCACAGGCTCCGGAAGTGCAGGCTCAGCGGCCATGGCTCAACAGGCCCAGCCACTCCGCGGCATGTGGGATCCTCCCAGACCGGGGCACGAACCTGCATCCCCTGCATTGGCAGGCGGACTCTCAACCACTGCGCCACCAGGGAAGCCCGACACTTTATGTTTAATAGGCCTGGGACGTCCCAGATTTTCCTTTTTGTAGGAGACTCTGAGGACTACATCCTGCTTATTTATGTTTGCGGGTGCTTCTGATCATCGCTTTAGCATAAACCTTAGAAGCAAAATTACTGGGATAGAGACTATAAATCTTTTAAGAACAAGTCATTCCAAAAAGATTGTACCAATTTACACTCTTTCAAGAAGTGTTTAAGATCTATCTTTCCCTGTTTTTTCTAACTTTTCTCTCACCGGTGGCTATAAATCTCTTTGGTCTGCATTGGGTAAAGGATAAAAGTGGAAGGTGGGGGAAGATTGTTGCTTTGAAGATCAGACTTTGGGACTTACCTGGAGGTCCAGTGGTTAAAGATTCCACACTTCGAATGCAGGGGACATGGGTTTGACCCTGGTTGGGGAATTAAGGTCCCACATGCTATGCAGCGCAGACAAAAAATATATAAATAAAATTTAAAAGTTGATGAAGATCAGAATTTACCCTCATGTTGGTAGCACAGGCTACAAATATAGAGCCTCAGGAACAGTGGGCTCATTAACTGACACAGCTTCAGCCCTGGCCTTAGGCTCATCTAGGGAAGCAAAGCCTGACTTTTTCTGCTTCATATTATGGCAATAAGCCATGCTGACACCATATGTCTCCCGACATGGATGCAGCAGTGCGTTCTAGTGGAAGCATCTACTAATTCATCCATTCATTTATTCAACATGTATTTATTGAGGACCTACTATGTGCCTGTAACCAGTACTGGAGCCAGAAGTTTGGAGGAGACTTACCTCATCTGTACTGTGGGGGTCATGCCCCACAGGGGCTCATGGGGAGACAGTGAAATGGCATACGTAATTAACGAGAGCTATTATTCTTACTCTTATTGGTAGTTTCTCCCCAATAGAGACATTGCTTATGGTTCCACGAAGACCACTTGGAAAATGAGTTTGACAAACTGTTCACTTGAGTCTCCATTAAGCCCAGTGCATGATATTTACTGTTTAAAAAAAAAATGCCACTTCTGCTCTCACCTTTTCCCCCTTTATCAGCTCTGCAACCAGTCCTCCTTCACCCCCCTCAAGCCGATCATAATCCAGTGCCATCCCAGAGGGACCAGGCACACGTAACCGTGGACATACGGCAGATCTGCACAGAGAAGGTAACTGCAAGGCTTAGGGGTGTGTTTCAGGGTGGGGTGACAAGACTGAAGTTAATGCCCTCCTCTCGCCCTACTGCAGCCTTTCCCTGGTCCCTGAAGAGGGAGCCCCTCACTCCTCTGGCCCCCTACCCACACCTGTGTTGTTTTCTCCATCTGGCCCTCCCCATTGGGGGTTGTCTCTTTATCTGTCTCCATGAATCGGTGGTGGGTTGCTAACCCAGCCCCCTATCCCTGGGGTCCACCACAGCACCTGGCACATAGTAGGTGCTCAGTAAATTTGTCCTGAATGAAAAGATGAGGAAAGAAGGGAGTCGTCCCTTTCGCTGATTTGTCTTGCCCGAGTAAAGGCCCATGCTGTGCATTGCGTCGGGTGTGTTTTCCACCTTATTCTTTCCTGCTCCTTCTCTGATGTGGGTCTCCCTCCACCTCTGAGCCCTGCTGTCCCCAGCCTGGGCCTCTGCTTCCATGGCAGCTCGAACCAGTGGTTTGTAGCTCTGCCCCTGGAGGAAGCTCAGAAAGGCTGAAGGCTTAGTGCACCCTGGGGCCCCTTTACATGCGTGGCATCCTCCCCAGCAGCCTTGGAGGCCAAGGGAAGGAGCATGCTGGGCCCTGGAGGGGTGGGCATGGCTCAGGGATCCACACGGCCCGTCACTTGGGAAGTGGGACTGGAAAGGACACGGCAGGTGTGGGTGGCAGAGAGCTGGTGACTGGGGTGGGGGGACAAAGGGGAACCATCTCAGCTTGAAGGGGCTCACCCAGAACCCCCCTGGAGCAGAAGCCCACTGCTAAAGGTCCTCTGAGATGGGAAGGGTAGAATCCAGTTTTATTACCTGCTACCATCCTTCTGAAAGAGGAGGGGGCGGAGTTGGTGAGGCCATCACAAACTCTTCCACTGTCTAGAACACCCCCCCAACCCCGCCACTTCCTTGGGGGCTGCCTCGCCCCAGCTGCAGTCACGTGGTGCTGGAGGAGACTGACAATCACGTTGGGCAGGGCCACGTGATCAAGTAAAGCCAATCATAGTACCCCCAAGCCCCCCGCCAGGATGGTTGGTCCAGGGCTGGACATATGATCTGAGGTGGACCAATCAGAGCCCTCCTTGGTATCCTGAGGTTTCTCTGAGCTTCCTTCCTTAGGGATTACACGCGTTAGGGATATATGTGCAGAAGTGTGAGGGAGGATAGTTGTCAGACTAAGAGAAACAAAGATGAGAGACGGGAAAGCGTGAGGGAGAGAAAGAGGGAGCTGATGGATTCTGATTTCTTGGGTCCAGTCACTGAGATCTTTGCATCTGCTGTGGTTCCCGTGTCCCGGATCCCCAGTGTCCTTCCAGTAAGTCTCCCCTTTCCTTGAAGCCAGCTGGAGTTGGGCTCCTCTCACTTGTGGTTCAGACCAGGTTCTAGATCCTGCCTGATTATGATGCACCTCCCCGACCCAAAGAGAGGCACCCATTTGTATTAGCACCGTTGAGAATGGAAACTTTTATTCTTTGCTGAGAGTGGGGCTTCGCAGAGCACCAAACACAGTCCACCGCCATCCCTGGGTGGGAGTGCCCTGCGTGTGAGTGAGTGTGTGTTTGGAGGGGGCCTGACGGATTGCTGAAGCCGCCCCAGCCTTTACACTGCGGGAGCCAGGCCAACCCTGTTTTTTCCCCGATCGTAAACCGAGAAATACAGCCTCAGGAAGACGTCGCCCAGGATCCAGGTCTCCGACCGGCTCATGTTCTCTGTGCCCCCTGCAAAGCTGCTGAGGCAGAAGCCCCGACGGCTCTGGGGGAGACGGAAATGCACACCAGTGAGCCTGAGCCCTTACCTGCCACCCTCTCGGCATCCAGAGCCGGCAGCTTCTCGGTTTTATTTCCCTCCTTTGGTAAGAACCAAGAGGCTCTCTCAGCAGCTGCGGAAGTGGTGTGCCCATCCAAGACCAAGAACGGCCAAGACATGTGGTTGCCATGAGGGAGAGGGGCTGGGGGAGGGGAGGTCTGGGAGTTTGGGGTTAGCAGATACAAAGTACTATAGAGAGGATGGGTAAACAACAAGGCCCTACTGTAGAGCACAGGGAGCTCTATTCAAGAGCCCGTGATAAACTGTAGTGGAAAAGAATAAGAAAAAGAATACAAACACATGTATAACTGAGTCAGTTTGCTGTACAGCAGAAATTAACATTGTATATCAACTATACTTGAATAAAATTTTGAAAAAGAGAGCAAGAATGGCCTGTAATTCCCCTCCTACTGTGCTGTTTCTTTCCTTGTGACCCAGGCTCGCTGTTTTCTCTGCAGGGAATGCCTTTGCTTCTCCCTCTTCCCCACGACCCGTTCTTAGAGACTGTGCTCAGCCCCTCTAGGAAGCCTTCCTGGCCCCGCGCTCACCCTCGCTGGCCACTCCAGGCCGGGTTGGGTGACTTACCTTGGTGCTCCCCTTGTGTATAGCCCTCATCACTCTGATCTGTGCCCGGCACCCCTTGGCTCAGCCCCTGGGGGTGCCATTTGCATGGGGTCCAGTGTAGATTTGCCTCGACCCACGCAGGCCTCCTCGTGCCTCCATGAGGCTGGGGGTCTAGCATGACTGAAATTTCCTCTCTTCCTCAAAGCCTTCTTTGAGCCCAGCAGCCTCCTCTGAACTCCCAAAGGGAGCTGACATTAAGCCTCAACCCTGTGCAAGGGCCATGCAGTCACTGTGCACCCTTAATTCACGTGACCATGCAGCCTCCCCACAGTGGTGTCTGGTACCCCATCTCACAGAGTGGGAACTGGGGCTTAGCAAGGGGAAGTTGCAGGCGAGGACTAGGGTAACCATGTAACTTGTCATCCAAACTAAGACACTTTCGAGGTGGGAGGGAGACCGGTAACCATTGTGGTGGGACAACACACTGAGACTGTGCCCACCCGCCCCACTTGTCCCTTGGCCTACTGCAGGGGTTGCTAGAGCTGACTTTCCGTGTCCATCCATCTGAGGGCTCTGGTTGGACTGAAGCTCTTTGAGGGCAGAGGCCCTTCGTGCTCCCTTCTCCTCGTGCCTCGCACCAGGCCGGCACTGGGTGGTGGTCCATTATTTCAGGATGATGGAAGTCCCAGACCACCCCTTACTCTCAACTGGTTGTTTTTGTGGGAGGCACTGGCCCAGCCACAGGGGCTCCGTGGCATCTGCAATGGTGTGGCTTGGCCTGCAGAGGGCCCCCTCCTGCAAGCAGGAGCCCAAGGGTTCCTGCAATTCCACCAGGGTTGGCCCTTCACCTTTCTGATGTAGGCTTGAGAGGGCACTGGGTAGTCCTTGCCGTTGATGGTGAAGATGATAGCAGGCATGCGAGACAGAGAGGTACATGGAACCGCGAACTGTGAGGGAAAGAGGGAGAGGGGTCGGCCTAGGTGACCCCTGGTGTGTGGAGAGCTCCGGGGTGACCCTGTGGCATGACCCTTCACCTCTTGACCCTTGGCGCCGATGAGCGTCCGGATGATGGCGATCAGTCTAGTTGGGCCAACTAGGAATGAGGTCCCAGTATCCACAATGGCCTGGCAGCCGCGTAAACAACCAAGAATCAACCCGTTCATGGTGATGCTGGGAGATAATTGGACAACGTGGGCAGTAGGATCACTCGAAATCTTCCAGTTCGACTGCCCCCCTCCCTGAGTGTCTCCCTTCAGCTCATGCCCTGACTCTGTTTTCCTTTGCTCTGGTCACCTAACCTTCGCTGACTTCCTTTCAGTTCCTGAATGCATCAGGCTCTTTGGTGCCTCAGGGCCTTGGCATGTGCTGGTCGCCCTTCCTAGAAGACCCCCATCCCCTTTGTCTAGCTAATTTCTCCTCATCTTCCAGGTTCCAGCTCACTTGTCACTTTTTCAGGGAAGTCTTCCCCTCTGAGACTGGATCAGGCTCCTGTCTTGGTCACTCTCTGTAGACTCTTCCTCATTTCTAGCATGTACCGAAGTGGAAATTCATTATTATGTGTGTGACTCGTTTCATGTACGTCTGCCTTACTAGATGTTAAGGGCAAGTTGTAGCCTCAGTGTCTCTCTCAAGTGCCTAGCACACAGCCGATGCACAATGTATGTTTGTTGAATGAATGAATGAATGAAAAAATGGATGAGGAACAGCCAGAGCCCTGTATGTGCTGTGTGACCGATAATGGGTCAACCCACACAGTGAAGACGCAGGTTCTCCGGGGCAGCAGATGCTGAGAGCAGGGGTGTCGGAGACACAGGCTGCCCTGGGAGAGGTTGTCTCCCAGCATGGCCCACTCACACAGCTCAGACACTGAGGCCCCTGGCCAGGCGATGCCTGAGCTAGCCCAGGGAGCCTCCAAAGTACACGTAAGCTTTTGTCTGAGCGTATCACTCAGAATCCCGTCAATTATTGCCCCTTGTTCTCAGGTCACTCCTGGATCCCGGCTTCCTGATTCTCTCTGTCACAGCCCCTGCCCCACTGTGTGCCCGGGATGGGGGATGGCTATGGGTGGGGGGAGTGTCTCAAGAATGCGGCCAATCTCTCTCCACTGCCCGGGAGTTTCTCCCTAAGGAAACCAGTTTTCCTGGTTTGTCCAAGACTTTCCCTGTTTTGAAACTGGTAGTTTTGTGTAGTGAGAACTCCCTAGACAGTTGGTCAGCTTATCACAACCCTGTTCAAGCTGGTGAAATCCTCCCTGATCCTCTTTTTACTGCACTTTAGGGTCTTCAAACCGTGCTCCCTGCCTCACAGCGTGGTGGGTGCAGCCCTCTTGGGCTGCACACGTCTCTCTGAACCCTGTTCAGGACTGTGGTCAGAGCCCTGGTCAGGGGCCTGGGGTGATTATGAACCCATGGGTGGTGTGTGTATCTGTGTGTCTGTGTGTCTCTGTGTGTTTTTGTGTGTATCTGTGTGCCTGGGCATGTGTTTATACGTGTGTCTTTGAGGGTGGAGCAGATGTCTGTGTGTGTGACTGTGTGTCTGTGCGTTTATTTGTGTGTCTGCATGTGTCCGTGTGCACGTGTGGGAGCATCACTTGGGGTGGCCCTCAGAGGGAGAGGCTTACCGGTTTATGGTTATCTGCCAGTAGTGGGTTCGGGACACTGGTATCCACTGGAGCTTTCCTTTGTAGTACCTGTGGTCCACCCCGCCTAACATAAGCATGCTGCCATTCTCCTTCCGGCTAGGAGAGAAGGAAGAGGCAGGGCTCGTCGTAGGAGTATAACGGCAGGCACTGTCTCAGGGCTGTGCTTCTCCACCCATCCGAGGCACTATTAGGGTCCCCATTTTACAGAGACGGAAATTGAGGCCCGGAGGGATTGAGGACCTGTCCGAGGTCGGGCACCGACTAATGAGTGGCACAGAAGGGGTTCGAAGCTGGGCAGCCTGGCGGGGCCCCGACCACCCCCCCTTCTGAAGAGGGCCTGGTCCCCTCCAGCAGCCAGAGTGCTCAGAGATACCCTCAGAGGACACCGTGCCGGAGGGGTCTGGCTGCCCCCTCGCCTAGCCTGTCATTGTTCAGAAAAGCCGAGGCCCGAGGGCTCCAAGGGTGTGGGTTCAGGTTCACCCAGGGTTGGCTTCACCAGCATGTGTGACCTGTGCCATCCATGGGGCCTCACACTCAGCAGGGCCCTGCCCCCCTGCTATCCCTGTCTTGAAATTCCTAATACTTTTTGAACAAGAGGTCCCACGCTTTCATTTTGCAGTGGCGCCTGCGAATTGTGTAGCTGCTTCTGGGCTCCTGGTAAAATGTTAGTGAGGAGGACACATTCCCGCCATCCCTCTCCTTCCTCCCATAACAAATCCATCAGCACATCTTGTTACCTTTTCCTCCAACCTGTATCCTGACACCTTCCACTGCTCTCCCTCTTCCTTCACACCCCCTGGACCAATCTGCTGCCCCTGAGCCATGAGCATGGTTGTGTTCCCATAAAACTTTATTTACAAAATCCAGTGGCAGGGCCAGATGTGGCCCTGGCGCCATAGTTATCCCGGGCTAGACTGTCTCTCAGGAAACTTCTGGATCGGGTGGCTACAACTTTTCATGCAACTGAAAGCATCTTACAGCTGACTTAGAGAGAGGGCTTGTGCAGTTCAGACTTACGTGCTCAAGTAGAAGGCAAAGACAGCCTGAGGAATGAGGCTTCGTCTCTTCAGGGTGTCGAAGATGGGGGTGGTCCCTCGGATGGCGAGGCTGGGGTAGCCCATGCCCAGGATGCCATCAAAGGGTGCATCCTTCATCCCAAACTGTGACCGGCTCAGGCAAAATGGCTGGACCATGTCAATAAGTTTCCCGATCTGTGGGAGAGGAGAATGTTCCCACATAAAGGTTTGGGAAGTGGGGCTGGGACTGGGCTGGGATGGAGATGCCATGAGCACCACAGAGAAAAACTGAGGCCTGGCTGTGCCCTGGGTTGACCTTAGATGGTTAGACCATCTGGGACAGGAATTCAGGTTCCATTTGTGCTGGGCTGTGGCTTTTAACCAACACCTGCCCATCCTGCAAACACTATCTGAAGTGAGTCAAATTCGCCTCATGGCTTCTGTGCAGGTGGGGAAACTGAGGCTCAGGAGAGGACCAAATAGTTCCCACTTGAGGACAAAATGAATAGACAGCAGGATGGTCTTCTCTTTGGCATCACTATGACCTGATGACCGAAATGGACTGAATCCATTGCAGTGCATTGTGGATTTTGCATCCGCCCAGGAAGACAGAAGCCCATTTTACAATGTCCCTGCCAGGGTGCTTATGCAAATTCTGCCTGGGAAACACACTTTGGGGATGTGTGTGTGCATGTGCGTGTGTGTGTGTGACAGAGAGAGAGAGAGAGAGAGAACTCAGGCCCTTTGGGGGATGCAGGCCATACATTTTATTAGACACTCAAAGGCCCCCTCTTAGGGGCCCCCATTTATCAGGCCCCTCCCACATCTGTGGCCCCCTGCTTTCACTGTCTGGATTCCCAAAGCCCTCAGTTCCCCGCAACGGCCCAAGATAAGTTTTATCCTCTCCTCAAATACCGCACACCTGCATGAATCCTGACTGGCCAGCCCAGCTCCACTGTTTACGTGATGCATGAACTTGGCAAGGCCCTGGCTTTCTGCACCTTAGTTCCCTCATCTGTATAATGGAGCTAATAATGGAGCTGTATAATGGAGCTGCAGGAGTAAACGAGTTGTTACCATGAAAGTACCTGGTACAGCCTGAGGATATAAGGGTGGGTGCTTTTTTCTCCTATCTCCCTGCACCCGGCAAAATGAACCTTGAGCTGCTCATGGGCAAGGCAGTTGCAAATCCACACCCCAAGCCACTCTCTGGGTCAGCCATTCTGGGAGTTTGTGTGTCAGCAGGGACACTGTCTCCCCAGGGACACAACACTGTGGGGTGGGCGGCCAGCCACTAGGGGACTTTGGGAAAGACGGGCCCTCCCAGTTGGCCCTCCGTCTGTTTTGTAAGCTGCGGTTGCAGTTACCCGAACAGTGTCGTAGCCAAGAAATCCAACAATCCTCCCGGAGCCGTAGATGAGGTCGACGGGCCGGCCCGAGAGCCGGAAGGTGGTGGACGCGTGAGGGTTGAAGACCCTGTGTGTACCTGCGGACACAAGAGATGTGTGTCTGTCAGGTGCCAAGGACGGAGAAGGGGGTGGGAGGGGGAGTACAAGATGGGCGGGGGGGCAGGTACTCACGGCAGGGGGGACTGTAGCAGTAGATGGAGGGCACCCACAGGTCACCTGAGCCGGTGTCAAAGAGGACCCTGAACTGCTGAGGTGGCGTTCCAATGGTGATGTTGCCGACATAGGCTAGCTACAGGGGCCGGGGAGGGGTGGTGTGGTCAGACCTGGCTGCCCTGGCCGCCCTCGATTCCCGGAGTGCTGCTTCCCTCGATGTGTCCCGTGTCTCCTGAGATCACTTTCCAACCGCCCCACCTCACAGCCTCTGCTCAGACCCGTGCCTTCATTTGATTTTTTTCTTTTATTTCCTCCATGTGGGCTCTTAGTTCCCTGACCAGGGATCGAACCCGGTCCTCCTGCAGTGGAAGCGCAGAGTCTTAAGCACTGGACCTCGAGGCGAGTCCCTGCGCGTTCATTTGAGAAACTCTCCAGTCTCCCCTTTAAGGCCCAGCCTGTTTCTTTCTCCAGCTGGCCCTCCTAGGTCACCCCAGGCCACCTCCTCTAAACTCAGACCATGTCCTATCACCACCACGCTGCTGGCCCTTTTATGTGACATGTATTTACTCTTTGCCTATCACTCAGGCTGTCGTATGCATTCTTGACGAAGAGGCGAGACCTTTTTTTAAAATCAATAATAACCATAGTGTTAGATTTTTATGGCGTAACAGGCCATAGGGGCTCAGTAATTTTTACTGGTGTCCTTCTTGGATCTGCGGAGGCTGAACTTTGTCTGCCTGGGGTTTCAATCTTGATTTGCAGTTGGCTTTATCTTTTGATCAGACATGGCTCACCTTTCATCTGTAACTCAGGGGCTCACTTAGTTCAGGAGGAACAATCTCCCTCAAACTAATGACAGATCTTTGGCAAGAAATGGATGTTTACCTGCCACCTGGTCATTGCTGAGCCCAGTTACCACCGACCAAGAGTTGAGGATGAGAGTGCCCTCTTCTCTGGGAATGGGGTCGCTATTCCCCAGTGTTTCTGCTTCCTGCAGGAGCCCTAGCCCCACCACACCGCCTGGCGCCTCCAGATGAACCCCAGTGCCAGGCCAGAGCACCAGGGGGCGCTGTAGAGTGCCATCCGCCCAACACACTCACGTCCAGGTAGTTCCTCAGGGGATGAAGAGTCAATTTCGGGTAATAGGCGAGATTCTGGGATCGGTTGTCATTGTTCTTCTCCAGGAAGTTTGTCAGCAAGCTCTTTTCCCTGAGGGTTTCTCGCATGGTCTTCATCTTTGTTAGAGGGATTCTTTCACCGAGCATTGGGAAAAGGAAACAAAGAAGGGGCGGCAATCAGCTGTCTGTTATAGTATGACTGTCATACCTTGCATTGTAATGGCACTGTGTATATTCCAAGCATTTTTATAAGTGTCCTCTCATTATCAGGATGCCATGAAAAGACCATGACAAAGACCTATGTTTGAATACAGGTACTGTTGTGTAAACTTGGGTAAGCCATATGACCATTTGGAGTCTCAGTTTCCCCATCGGTAGGTAAAAAGGTAGAATATAACTCCCATCGCCCGTATAGAATGCTTTGGGTATTAAGTGAGGTGATGTATATAATGTACCTGATATGTAAGAAGTGTCAACAATGACAGCCATTCCCATTGCTATTGTCATCCCACTGTATCTATTTCTAAGGAGTTTTGGGAAGGAGTTCGAAGGGTATCATTATCCTCTTTTTAGAGGGAGGAATTTGAAATGCAGGGATTTGTGACTTGGCTGTGGTCACACTGCTTGTTTGAGGTAAATCAGCCTAGAAGTAGCCTCCCAGATCTTTCTCCAGGGTTCAAGCAGAAGAGAGGGGTGAGAGAGGAAGCCAGGAGATGGGGAAC